>NW_019154099.1:51791656-51798119 GCF_002288905.1 Enhydra lutris kenyoni
TTTTTTTTTTTTTTTTTTGTTTTTTTTTTTTTTTTTTTTTTTTTGTGCCAATGCTGCTCTTTCTTCAGAAGATTCTGGTGCTTTTTTTTGGAAGTGAGAAAAGTCCCTTTGTTCCTGGCCCCGTGAGGCCCCATCCTTAGGCTTGCTGGGGCCCTCAGGCTGCTCAGAATGAGGGCTGAGACGACTTTCCGGGAGCCCAGCTGGTCCCACGCACAGGCCCCGATATCGATCTGAGTCTCCCCACATCAGGGTGTCGGTCGCCAGGCCGAGCATCCCCGGCTGCGTGCACAGGCCAGTGGCTCATAGGAGACAGGCTGGGCACTGAGGCACCTTCAGGCAGGAACATCTGAGCCAATCCGCGCCCACCCTCTGGCCCTCCCAGGAGAGCACGTTGCGTGTCTGTTCCAGCAGCCTCCAGCCGCCCATCCTTCGCACACAACTGCCAGGCCTTTTGCCCCCTTGCTCCGCCCCCGCCCTCGAGATCATCCCAATCCCGACCGCCCCCCAACCCCGCACACACCCCTGACTCTTCAGCCTCGGGCACGTTGTCTGGACCGCACTGCCGTTCCCGTCCCAGGCCCGCTGCTCTCCCTGCGGATTCTAACCCAGCCGCGGCCGGCGATGGCAGGAGCTTGAATACCCGAAAACAAGCTCCCTTTTTAAGACCCCCAGAAATCCCTCACGCTGACAAGACCGCTAAAGAAAAGCCTCTGTTTCATGCGTCAATGTAGAGTGACGCATGCCAGAGGGGGGCGTCAGCGAGCCATTCGCTTTGGTTTCCTAAAGTCTAGAAAAGATGATGCAGACTTGACTTGGTGTGAACAGTAATAGATCGGGCCTAGTTTCCAAGCAAGCAGATTCCAGACTGCAAAGAGAGGAGGAAGAAGGAAAAAGTGGTCTCTGGCGAACCCCCCTCCCCCTTTTCCCCTCTTCCCAAATCAAGGAAAGTCTACTTTTTTTTTTTTTACTATATGCTAAAAATATTTTAATACATCTAGTATTTTTTTTTTAATAATGATAGTCTACTTCTAAAGTCCCGACCCTAAATCTAGGCTGAGTTTGAGATTAGAAAGGGGGAAAAAAAAATCAGGGAAATTGAGCATAAAATTGTAAATGCACACGTTCCTGCACCACCTAGAATTTTTTCAGAGTTCAGGTTCCTGCGGCACTGGTTCTTCAGTGGAAACAGAAGAGTCTACTCCATGAACTTGAGTTTTATTTTCCTCCAGTAAGCTGAAGTGGTCTTTCATTCATGGGAATCAAAGGCTCATTTTCAGAATCGCCCAACCCCTGTAGCATGTTTGTAAAGTCAAAATTGGCTTTCTGGCTCAGACTAACATTTTAGCTCTGAAACCGCAGTCTTGCACATGAGAAGACTGGCCAGAATCACGCAAGTTTGCTAACCTGCTGGATATGGTTGTATCTGAGAGGAGCCACAATGGCTAATGGCCTCGACAGGACAGAGGGGGCATTTCGGGCAGAGGTTGGGGGAGGGGTGCACCTGGTTTGGGTCTAGGGGAGACGGAGTGCCAGGGAAGTGGTCACCAGAGGGCGAAATGGATCTGGAAAGAGGCAGGGGTTAGAGACCTAGGTTGGGAGTCCTGCTCTGGGGATCACGGAGGAACGCAGGTGACCAAATAGCAAGAGAGGAAAGAAGAGGGTGAATTTCCTGCATTTCTAGTGGAGGAGGGGAATGGAGAGGACGAGAGACTATCGAGGGGGGACCAGGATGGTGACGCTGCTGGACAAGGACAAGGGGAGAGGCAGTGTCAGCCCTGCTGTGGCCGGCCCAGAGGACAAGAGCGGGAACACTGGACAGGACGAGAGCAGATATCAGCTGTGTGCACTGGTCCAGAAAATATGGGGAAGGAAGGGGACGGGGGACTGTTCCAGGGTCAGCTTGTAGGTCAAGGTAGCCAACCCGGTGATGAGAGACCCTGCCTGAGCTCTAGGCCCAGAAAGGGTGTGATCAGAACCATGAGGAGGGCTCGGCCTTGGGAACCAGGAAGGACGTCTGTCCTCCAGAACCAGAGAAAGGAGACAATGAAGGAAGCTAGAGGAGTCATAAACTTGGAGCAAAGTTGAAGAAGGTTCTGGTAGTTTCTGGCTTCTTAATAAAGAAGGAAATGAGGATGAGGGGCCCGAGGTGGGGCTGGGAGCTTGAGGAGAGTGAATAGAGGCTTGGGAAACACAAAGATGCTGTATCAGTCACTTGTGTTTCTTGTGTCCGTGAGCCCCGGATGCCGTGGAAATTCCAGAACCTTGAGAGACGCCGACGGTGACTTGGGCAGTCCCAGAAACTAGCCCCTGAGCTCCCGCCCTCCTGCTGCCTTCAGGCCGACCCTGACCCGTGCCCTCCGTCTCTGTTCTCAGCTGCCCTGGTGTCTGCGGAGGATGCCACCCTGTGCCACCAATCCCCGGACACCCACCTGGTCCTCCCACGAGGACAAGAGTGCCTGGGGGACCCTGGCATTGCTCCAAGGCCGGGCAGGGGGGCATCCCCCAGTGGCCAGACCCAGATGTCTTGGGGTCTCCACTTTGCTGCTGCAAAAAGAGAAGCGCCAAACGGATCGCAGTGGGACCCAGTAACCCACAGCGGCTCATGGCTCTCAGAACCTACAGAACTACGCATTAGGGCCCGCCTGGGCGTGTACAAACCCCACTCCATACGACTCCCCCCAACCCCGGCCTCAGCAACACCACCGATGAGGCTCTTGCAAGCAAAGCGGACCTTTTCCCTGAGTGTGGCATCCTGACTTTGGGCAGTTCCCGGGCTCCTAGAATGGTCGAGCTGGAAGGGGACATTCATCTGGCTCGAGCCCACCTTAGGTGAGGAGGTGGGGTCAGAAAGAGCCCGGTGCGGGGGGACAGGGGCAGATGGGCTGGGGGCTAAAAGCAGCTTCCTGTGCTGCCGAAGGCCTGTGCCCCAGCCCTCAGCCCCTTCCCGGGCAGCCCCCCAAAGTTAGCGTCTCTCCCTCGGGCTTCTCCAGCCCCCGGCTCTGGCATCCCGCTGGGGATTTGAGCCCCCTGGCAATCTGCAGGGGCCAGAGGTTGACAGAAGGAAAGATCGATCTGCTCACGCTCCAGACTCCCCTGGGGACGGTCCTGATGGCCAGACTCCTGTCCTGCTCCCCTCAGCAATGACTGGACGGCAGGCCCCCCTGGGTTCCTCTGCTGGTCCTGCTGCCCTGCTGTTGGCACAGAGAGGGCAAACGTCCGAGGGCAGCTCAGGACGCACTCTTTCATTGCACGAGGCCAGGATTCCTCCGTGGGGCCAGAGCTGTCTTTCCAAACCACAGAATGTGCCAAAATCCATGGCCACCTAGCTCTCCCCCGCTTCAACGTGCGTCTGCGGCACCACAGGTGCTCTCCCCACACTGCACAAGTTCAGGACGCTGTCCTTGCAACCTTCCAGGGGCACCAGTGGGGCTGATGCAATGTCTCTCCCTGGGGTTAACCTGGCACCGCAGACAGGCCCCCTTTTTGAAGGCGGCCAAGTGGGACCCAAGCCGCAGGCAGGATTTAATGCCTTTGGGACCTTTAAACAGAGGCTGTGGGTTCCTGGGGTGCTGGCCCCTAGAGTCTTATTCTGAGTGTGGCCCCTCCGAGAAGTGTGGAAACTGCAGATGGCAGGCGAGGGTGAGGGCCTGTGTTGTGGGGGGAGAGGGGGTCCCCGCTCCTTGCTCCCCTTCTGGTCCCCCTGCCCCTTCGGAGATGTGCTGTGCCCCCAGGTGGGAGAAGCCAGTCCCCTGAACCCGGTTGGCTGACTCTTCTGTCCTACATTTATTCACGGGGGACCCGGGCCAGTTTTGTTCTTTTGCTGTGTTATCAGCCGTGTGTCCAGAGATCTTACTGTCTGATTACATAATGACGTTCGCCAGGAGGACCTCATTGTAGCAAGAAATGCTCCGTCCGGGCACTACCTGGCAGATTTTGGAAAGCCCTTATTTCTGTCCCTAGGAGCTGACCCCGGTCTTCCACACACATCAAGCTGCAAGGGTCCCAGAGGGCTTTCCAGGACAGGCCAAGTCTTGGCACACCAATGCGTACGGCAGCTAAGTGTTGCCCCTCCAGCAGGTGGGGGGCCCTCGTTCCCTCGTCTGGGAAGAGACAGCCTGGATGGGAACAGGGCAGCAAATAGAGCCAATAACTGCCCAGCCTCTGACTGTCGGAACGCGGGGCCATTTTAAATATTGAGGGACTTTCTACATTCAGAGCTCAAAACTACTCAAGAACGATAAAAAATCCAGTTTAAGGATATAATTGTTTTGAGGCAGAGGAAGGAAGCAGAGAGGGCTGGGGGCACCCAGAGTGTCTGTTTTACTGCTGTTTCTAGACTCTTACGTAGATGCTCTAGGCACAGCTTTGTATTAGGAAATATTCAATAAAAGTTGAAATCCTCCAAAGATATCTTGCATCCCTCTTAAGGACTTGCAGACTTCTAGAATTTTAGACTGGGAGGCTTAGTGCACCTCCTCCTTTGGGAGCACCCCAGACCCCCTAGTGGACTGTGACCGCAGCCTACGGGCGTGAGAACCCCGGGGAACTTCTCGCACCTTGCTAAGGTGGGGGGCAGAGAACAGCATTTCCTCAGGACTCACCCGTGGATTCTGATGCTTTCCGGGAGATTCCTGTGTGGTCTCAAACCTTAGCCCTCCTGTCCAAAGCTGGTAGATACCCTCAAAGAGCACCAGACCCAGGCCCCCGCCTGGACGGTGATGTCTGGCCTGAGCGTGGGCTTTGGGTGGAAATGAATGCACCTCGGTCCTCAGGTACGCTCCCAGCCTCGCCACATGGGGTCCAGAGCTGTCCACCTCAGAGAGGTGCAGGGAGCAGATCTGCGGGGACTAAGGGAGGGGCTGGCTCCTGGGGCTGGAATCAGGGGCCAGGGGCCAGTAGGCAGCCCCTGTCGGATGGGGAGGCAGCATTTCCCACAAGCCCAGCCCTGTAAGTCATGGTCGGGGGCACCTGACTGCTAACCGGGGATTCTCCTAAGCCACTGAGTCTCTGCAGGGGGACCTCCAACACTGAGGGCTGAAAGAACCATAATCAGCCTCCCCCCAACACCCCTCAAGGGAATGGCCACTATTTTTTAATACAAATGCCGAAGCTCTCCTGTCTTAAGTTGGGGACTGGTAGTTACTCGGGGAATTCTGGAAAGCCGCCAGCAGAACCTGTACGTGAATATATATGTACATGTCTATAGAGCCCATTTATTAAATATTTTAAGTGAAAGCATGCCAGTGGAATCAGTGCACCAGTCTTCTGGTGTTAATGTACTAGACCTTTTTTCTTTTCTTTTTTTTTTTAAATTATAGTTGTACTGGGGATGCCCGGGCGGCTCAGTTGGTTAAGTGCCTGTCTTCCGCTCGGGTCAGAATCCCAGAGTCTTGGGATCGAGCCCTGCTCGGGCTCCCTGCTCAGCGCCCCCCCCCCCCCACAGCACGTGCATGTGCCTGTGTGCGTTCTCTCTCACGTGCAAAAATAAAAACACTTTTAAAAAATTAAAATAAAAAAAAAACCCACAACCTGCTTATGGTTGTACTGATTAGACACTTGTGTCTTTCATAACCCACCCCGTACTGCCTTGTCGGGGAGTCCCAGCTCGGATCTCTTTTTCGCAGCCAGCAAGAGGACCTAGTGGAGCAGTCAGAGTGCGATTCGGCCGATTGTTACATTTTTCTAATGTCTCTTAATTGTCACACTCACCCCCCTCCTGACAGCAGGCTTGGTTTCGCCAGCAGTTCATCTCCACCAAACATTCCTTGTAGCTCTTACAAAAACATTCCTTGTAGCTCTTACAAAAACAACCCCTTCTTTTCGCCTCTGTACTTGACCAGTTTACACAATAATCGCTTAAATTATTTGATTTCGCTAACAGCTAAGGTGAGAGCTTGGGGACAGACGCAGCCGTTCCTTGGGGAACGCAGCACGCGCTGGTGGGGACAGAAGAACACCGGGCGGGGCGAGGCCACCCGCCACCACCATGTGTGGCTCGTGGGAGCCACGGGGGCCGCTCAGGCCGGGCCTGCCCCCAGCGAGCAGAGCGGGGCAGCCGCGACCGCCCGGAAACGAGCAGAGAGCCATCCAGATGGGGAGAATGAAGAAAGGGGCTCCCCGAAGGGCAGCGGGAAGGACATTGAGGGGCCTCTGCCCCCGATTTCTTATTCTGCTTCTTAGATGCCCCCCACACTCGCCGAGTCTGAACAATGGGGAGCAGCGCATCAGGGAGTCCAAGGGCGCCTGGTCTCCGGGCGGGCCTGCCTCCCCGGGGGGCCGCACGGTAGCCGGCTTGTTAGCCCCCAAGTCCCCGTCCCTGCCTGGCTCTCCCGGCACCAGCCCCTGTTCTCCTCCACGAGGGAGTGGACCCCCGCCCGGGGCGGAGCGGCCGCTGCAGCCAAGCCGCCCCACGGAGCCCCCACGGAGCCCCCACGGAGCCCCCACGGAGCCCCCACGGAGCCCC
>NW_019154099.1:51798129-51916138 GCF_002288905.1 Enhydra lutris kenyoni
ACGGAGCCCACACGGAGCCCCACGGAGCCCCCACGGAGCCCCACGGAGCCCACACGGAGCCCCACGGAGTCCCCACGGAGCCCACACGGAGCCCCACGGAGCCCACACGGAGCCCACACGGAAGGTACACGAAGACGGATGCGCAGCAAAACCCACGACTCCCGGGAAACGCGGCTTCACTTACCAGCCCTCGGGTCCGGCTCGCAGAAATCACACCGATCTCGGTTCCCCCAGAACCGAGATTTCACGAGATTTCACGTGGAAATCACACAGCGATCGTCTTGACTCATGTCCTCCGTTGGCACAGGAAACCAGGATCCAGAACTGCCCGTGACTCACGGAGGCTCCCTGAGGCCCAGCAGGCCCGGACCCCGCCTCTTGCGAGGGGCCCCTCTAAAGCGTCCCCGTCGTCCCCACCCGCCTGGAGTGGGCGAGCTCTGTAAGGGCGAGAGGTGACAGGCAGGGCTCTCATGACTGCGCTTCCCAAGGAGGGTGCCTCCAGGTACCCGCCCTGCCACCTCGTCCACCGTCCAAGTTGGCTGGTTGCCCCAGCTCTGCCCATAGAGGTGACATCAGAGGACTGTGGTTACTGTTCCCCTTCTCAGTCACATCCCCACACACCTACTAGAACCCTCTGTGAATGTGAAAGATGAGCGCTGGAATAAAACAAGAGATAAGATTAACAGATTCTGCAGAAGCGTTTGACACAGCAGGGCCGTTCAGCAGGTCGGAAAAATCCTCGTTAGGCCGGAGGATGCGCGGCGGCGCTACTATAAAAGCCCCTCAGTAAATCTGGGTCATCGACTTGACCTGGGCGGGAAAACACAGCGACACTTCGCCGTGTGGGGGGTGGCGGGCTCGCTCCCGAGCCTCCGCGCCACTCTCACGTCAGACGCTCGAGCTCCTGGAGGCACCTCAAAAACTCAGTGGGAGCAATAACAGTTGCTGTACAGGCGGCTTCTGTCTTTCGGTAGGTGGTCCGAGGGGCGAAGCTGCAGGGAGAGCAGGACCCTTTTATGTGCCTTAAACCCAGAGCGCGTACCACAGACTGGGGACTCGAACACCAGAAGTCTGTTTCCCCGGCGTTCTGGAAGCTGGGAGTCTGAGACCAAGAGGCAAACAAGGGGGGCCTCTTCTGAGGCCTTCCTCCTTGGCTTGCAGGTGGCCGGCCACTGTCTGTGTCTTCACATGGTCTCACTTCCGTGTGTTCTCACGTCCCAATCTCTCCTTAGAAGGACACCCGTGTACTGGATTAGGACCCACTCCAGCGACCTCATTTCAGAGACGTCTCCAAAGGCAGTCCCAGTCGAGGTACTGGGGGTTGGGACTTGAGCATGGATTTGGGGGGGAAACACAGATCATCCCATGACAAATCCCTTGGGGACCAAATGAAGGACGCTCCTGCAGAGGACCCTCCGTGCTCCACTCCACAAGGATGACGACGGCTGGGGCAGGAGGGAGGCCCGCAACCAAGGCAGCCATCGCTTCCCAGCCCAGGGGTAACTGGGCCAGCGAATAGGCCAGAGAGACAGCCAGGTGTGTGGGAAACACTGACTCTCCAGCCATGCCTCGCAGTCCCTGTCACCTGTGTGCCAGGGGGCGGCCTTCCTGCCCTGAGAGCACTTCCTACCCCGCCCTGCCCACCCAGGGGTGGGGGGGTGGACACAGGCGCCAGGACAGTATGGGCCCGCTTCCTAAAGCGTTCCATAGTGCGTTTGTGGAATATTCTTCATGTATTATGATACTCATCATAGGCTATCATCTGATTTCGAAAATGAATACTAAAGATTCTGACATATTTAATGTTGTGCGACTACCCCAGCTGTCTTTAGTCAAGAAATGCTTCCACGAACCTGGAAACCTGTCCATCTGTTCGTGTCTCTCTGCATCTCTCCATCCTCCTCTCCTCTTAAAAAAAAAAAAAAAAAAAAAGTTTTATTTTAAAACGGTGAACTTCGGGGTACCTGGGTGGCTCCGTCAGTTAGGTATCTGACTCTTGATCTCAGCTCAGATCTTGATCCCAGGGTGGTGAGTTCAAGCCCCACGTCGGGCTCCATGCTGGGCACAGAGCCTACTTAAAAAAATAACTAAATAAAATACAACAATGTACTTCACCAGAGATTCGTCTCCATTGTCTTTTTCCTTCTTGTGTATCTTCACTTTCAGCCTCTTTTCTGATTCCTTTCCTTCAAGAGTGAAACTATAACAATTTCTCTTTGGAAAAAAAAAAAAAAATCCCATCCCTCATCCCCTCTCCCCCTCTTTGATTCACCCTTAAAGACCAATCTCTTGAGACATGTTTGGACACATGCTGACCCTGTGTCCTCAGCCTGCTGACGTTTGGCTTCTACCCTCACTGGCTGACGTTTTGTCAAACGCAGGGCCCCTCCTTGGGCTGCTGGTCGCTTCCTCCTTACTCCTCCTCCCCCTTGGCTTCTGTAACATCACGCTCCCGGTTTTCCCACCACTTCTCAGTCTCTTCTGTGGGTTTCGAAGCTGCTTCCCTCCCTACCTATGAGTGTTCCCCTCAGTGCTTTGCCGGGTCTCTGTATTAACCAAACCTTCTTACTTTCCACATTCTGCTGCACTGGCCTCCAGGTCCCTGCTGAGCCTGCAGGGACAGCCCCTCCCAGGCTTACCCAGTTCCCAGGGATAAGAAAAACTCCCTCATGAGTGTCCTTTTCAAATGCAAACCAACGAGTCCAGAACCCACCTTTGACAGGCCTCCACATCCCCCTTGCCCTAGTCACCCCAGGACCCTGTACGTAGCAGAGCCCAGCGACATGATTCAAGCCAGCCTGGCCTAAGTCTGCTCACTCTGTCTTCACTTCCTGTGGGAACTCAGTCATGTTTCCCATCGCTCCCTTTGACTCCTGACCCTCCCTGGTGCATCTGTCGGGGGGGGTGCCCCCTCCTCTCGGGAACTGGAAGGAGCTAACTTTTCAATGGCAAGCGTCTCCTGATCTGGTAGGTCCACCACGCCTGAATAATATAACAAGGCCACAAGGTATGCACAACAGTCTCCCTCAACTCCCTCTGGGAGTATCGTCTACCTCACTCCCCCCCAGCTGGTACCCTCCCCCTAAATCTCTCTTCTTGGCTTCAGGCCACATATGTCCTGCTTTATCTCGGACACCTCCATGTCTGCCCACCTTCTCCCACCCCCAAACTATACCTTCTCCCATATTCGCTATCGGGGATGATCCCGCCATCAATCCAGTCTTCCAACCCCAAACCGGGGAGCCCTCCTGATGAAGTTTTAGAATATAGGTGAGGTCCGGTGGGATGAGGTCAAGAGCCAATGACCAAGAAAGAATTCTTGCGACATCTTTGGTGCAAAATAGTGGTTTATTAAAGCACGGGGACAGGACCCATGGACAGAAAGGGCTGCTGCCCCGGGGTTGTGAGGGGCGGCTGATTCTAATGCTATGGGGCTGGGGGAGGTAAGGAAAAAGGGAGGGTTTGAAAGAAGAAGAAACATGGGATACCGGAGGCTTTGCTATTTTCTAGTTAAGGTTGTTTCTCCTTTCAGTAAGGCATTAACAGTAAGATAGTTGGGAGCTTCTGGGGGGAATGTCACACTCCTGCCATCACATGTCCTTATCGACGAGCTTTAGGTTTAGAAGAAATTTAACCTTATTTACATTTCCCTGTGCCTCAGTCTCCATCAATTTTATGGAGAGGAGGATGATGTTAGGGCTTCAGAGACTGCATTATGCGTCTCTGGAAGTTGGGCTGTTGGTAGGAAAGCCTCTTCCTCGTAAATCACTAGGACATTTGTGAGCACAGGCCGACTCAGGTCTTGCAGGGTTGTGGTCTCTACAAGTCAACTATTTGTTCTTCCTTTAGGACAGCCAGGAATGCCCGAGGGCTGTCACACATGTCACAAGGTGGGGGAGGTGTAGGGTGCCGGCTTCTGCTTTGTCCTCAGCCAGCCTACCGTTCCCTCATCACTCCCTGCCCGCCTCCCCAGGCTCTTCTCCCAGTCTACAGTGGTCCCCCAGCGACACTGAACACTCTCCTGTCATTATCTGACTATACTTGTGTGTCACCAGCTGGTCCACACAGTCCATGGGTTTTAAGGGCTGTGTCTCCATGATTCCCACTGTGTCCCCAGAGCCTACCTAGATAAAGCTTGATAAGGATATGATTGGTGAGGAGAAGGAGTGGCCCAGAGACAAAACTGAAAATTCCTGCAGAAGTGGGGTGTCCCCAGCCTGCCCTTCTGCACGGGCCTTCCATCATCTCCCTGAGCCGCCTCCCACAGTTGGGGCCACCATCACTCATGGATTCAGCCGGTGGATGTTTACTGGGACTGAATTTCTGGCAGTTTCTAGCACTTTGCTCCGCTTCTGTGCAACCTACCAAAGGGATTAATGTCAGGCATTACCAGTCACACAGAGGGTTCCTTGCTTCCCCAGGACAGACCGCCTCCCACGGCCCATCCCATGGCAGGGCCACTGAACACCCGCCAGGGCTTCTCGGAATCAAAGAATGTGGGCACAGGAATGTGGTATAGACCTTTGGTACTAGAAAATAAGACTTTCAAGATTTTTTTAAAGGATTGATTGATTGATTGATTGGGGAGAGAAAGAGAGAGCGTGCACAGGAGGGAGAGAGGCAGAAGGAGAAGGAGAGAAACAACCCCAAGATCAAGACCTAAACCAATAGCAAGAGTCAGAGGCTTCACTGACAGAGCCACCAGGTGCCCCAAGACCGTCAAGATTTCCACAGTGGCGGAGGAACCAGGACCTCCACGTCATGAGGGATTCATGTGGCCTGAGGTGTGATCTGACCCGTGCACCACAGGGCCGGGGTCTCTGGGGTGACACGGCCTGGCCCTGAGCCCAGCTGCCCACAAACTTCACATGCCTGAGGAACTTCTCAGTCCCTGGGCCTGTCCCTACGCAGTCACTTGGTGAAGTGAGAAAGAAAACTGTAGTGAAAGCCGGACGGTGGTTGCCTTGTGGTGTGCAGCAATGCCAAGGAAATGGGATTCTCAGTGAAAACATGCTTTCTGGAGAAAGCCAAGAGCCCGTAGGAACATCTGGGTATCTACCGGCTTGATTTCTGAAACTCTCGGTTCTTCCTCCTTAAAATGTCAAGGGATTAGGATTCCTAGAAGTCGTCATGAACCCCTCCACACGGCGACAGAATCCCCTGCACACCTTGCTGGTGGGAGACACTCCGTACACCCCCCAGGGAGTGGGACTCGAGGCCTTATCACAGGGCACCGACCTGCAGGGCTGTCCGGGACTCACGGCGGCCTCTGGACTGATCTCCCACGGGAAGGGTGTGGGTCGTCCTGAGGCTTCCGTTTGACATGGGGCAACTTTGATAGGGCTCAGAAAATAAACCGTCACAGTTAAACTTTCCTTCAACCAACTAGGGTTTAAAATAGACCAACCCCCCATCTCCCGACCCCCCCATCCCCCTACCTCCAAGCGTCACCTTCACAGTAGGGCTCTGAGGTAGCGTGGGGGTTTAGATCTAGGGGAGTTTAGGGAAGGGGTGGGACCCAGAAGAGTCTGGAAACAGCGGTGTCCAGAAATGGGTGGGTGACATGGGTTGAATTTTGTCCCCCCTCAAGATAGGACGAAGCCCCAAATCCCAGTGCCTGGGAACATGACCATAACTGGAAGTAAGTTCTTTGCAGACGTGATTGAATTAAGAGGGGCATTAGGGTGGGCTTAATTCAAGGTGGCTGGTGTCCTTATGAAAAAGAAAGATGCCATGTGAAGACAGAGGCACACCAGGAATGCCACATGAACATGGAGACAGAGATTAGGTGACGCCTAACAGGCCAAGGAACCCCAAAGATCACCAGCAAGCCCCCAGCAGCTGGAACAGAGGCTCCTGCACAGCCCCAGAAGGAACCAGCCCTATCAATGCCTTGATTTTAGACTTAGCCTCCAGAAGCATGCAAGAATGAAGTTTCTGTTTTAATTCACCCAGTTCACAGTCCTTTGTAACAACAGCTTTAGCAAATCAGCACTGTGGGTAAGAGAGATGCTGCCCACAGTTCCCTGATGGGCAGGGGGGGGGCGTGGTTCTCACGCTTGAGCAAGCAACAGGATTGCCCAGAGGACTTGTTCAAACACAGAGTGCTGGGCCCTGGTCGCAGGCGGGCTGGTGCGGCAGGCCTGGGATTGGGCCCGAGAATATGCATTTCTTTCTCTTTTTTTTTTCTAGATTTATGTATTTATTTGAGAGAGAGAGAGAGAGAGTGTGTGTGTGTGTGTGTGTGTGCATGAGCTGGTTGAGGGGGTGGAGGCAGAGGGAGAGGCAGACTCCCCACTGAGCGCAGAGCCTGATGCGGGGCTCTATCCCAGGACCACGGGATCATGACCAGAGCCAAAATCGAGTCAGACACTGAACCCACTGAGTCATCAGGCGCCCCGAGTACGTGCATTTCTAACAAGTCTCCAGGTGCTGCTTGTCCAGAGACCACACGTGGAGAACCACTGGCCTAGGAACTAGGATGTGGCCTGGGCCCTGGAACCTTCTAGTCCCAGTCATAATGAGATGTCTATCCCCACTGAGATGGGTTGTGCTGGCCCCCTTAGAAAACTTCACTGACCACTGTCCATTTTCATTTTAAAGATTTTATTTATTTTTTTTTAAAGATTTTTATTTATTTATTTGACAGACAGAGATCACAATAGGCAGAGAGGCAGGCAGAGAGAGAGGAGGAAGCAGGCTCCCTGCTGAGCAGAGAGCTTGATGCGGGGCTCGATCCCAGGACCCTGGGATCATGACCTGAGCCGAAGGCAGAGGCTTTAACCCACTGAGCCACCCAGGTGCCCCCTGTTTTCATTTTAAATCATTTCTTTAGTTTTAAGGGGCTTACTTATATATTGATTCATGGACCTCCCCGCACCTCAACAGGAATCCCATGTGACAGGCATTACAGTCCCAATGGTTACAGACGGGAAAATGAGGCACAGGTGTGGCGAGTTCTCAGCCGCACACTTTTCCCTCCTGGCTTCCTGAGCTCAGGATTCCACACCCAGAGTCCAGCCTCGGAGCCTCCCTGGCGAGTTCAGCCCTCAGAACTCAGACGTCCCTCTTGTAAACCCCACCCGTCAGCACCACGTCTGAAAGGCAAGGCACCCCCGTCCATCTGTGGCTGCTGTCGCCAAACAAAGGTGCGTCTCCACTCGGCTCCCTCTCCTCACCCATGGTGGTCACTTCCGCCGGATCTCACAGCCCTGGTCCTTGTTCCTGATCCCGTTCTATTCCCAAACGCCCTCTGGATATGACTTCTTCCCGCTTCCCTGTGCTCTAACAAACCGACTGAGCGGCTTTGGCGCTGAGAAGCCTGGCGTGCAGGGTGGACAGGTATGAGAAACGCTAGAGAGAAGGGGAAGAAGGATTTGTAGTGTCCGGTGACTGACAGGTCTGGGCAGCCCTGTGTGCCCAGCCTTCTCCAAGGAGGACACCTTCTGTTTACCAGGGTGCTCTGGTGGCTCCTCGGCCCCCTGCTGGCTGGCCAGTCCCCCTCCTGCCACCCCATGCCCTTTGATAAGTGCTAGGTTCATGCAAACAGTGGGGGAGGGTAGGCTCTGCACGCCAGCCAGGTGGGGACACAAACCGTGGGCATCTGGAATTTCTTCAGTGTGGCTGAGGCCGAGTGCAGAGGGGGCCCACATCTTGAATGCATCCTGAGTGCACGGGACCCCAAGAGCAGCGTTCCACATTCTTTGAGCCTGTGGTCCCCCTCTAGCCCTGACCTCAGCAGGCCAGAGGCACCTCTCCTGAGCACTTGGCCACCCTGTCCCTAGAGTGACATCAGTGCTGATGCCTATCTAGCCACAGGGGCCACAGCCACGGACAATAACTCAAAAGCTGAGTGTCCTCCCAGCTCAGAGTCCAGTAGGACAGCAACGAGGGGGCTCTGGCCACTGATGGCACAGGACAACCCCTCAAGAGAACAGAGCCTGAAGCTTGAGATGGGAGAGAGTCAAGTGCCCAAAATGTCAGAAATTACGAGGTGCATGGAGTGGGTCATCAGGAGCGGAGGGTCACGGTGGGACAGGGCCAGGGTGACCTCATGGAGGACCCCTGCAGCTCAGGGCTGGAAACTGAGGGAAGTAGGGGTGGGTAGTTTGGGGGAGATGCTCACATGCCGCTGAGCAGGGAGGCACGGGTCACGTTTCACAAACCCACAAAATTGAAACACTCCGTGAGTGGCTTTAAACTTGGGAAGGGGCAGTGAAAGCTTTGTCTTGATCGAACGTACAAGGCTTGCGTGGATACACACTTTCCAACAGGTGCTAATCAGATGAGACACTTGTGCCTGCTTTTCTGACATCGTCCCTTCCTGGGCCACTGTCCCCGGCGGCACAGGGGACACCATGCTTTCCGACTCCGGGAGGTGGGCTCTACAGAAGCAACCACCCCCGTCCCCACCCGTCACCCACACTCCAGCCCCCACCTCCAAGTCTGGAACTGAGGTGCATCTCCCAGTGTTTTCCGACCTTTGCAGGAAAACCTTGGCGTTCTTGTAAATGTTACCTTATGTTTCCACAAACTTTGTTTTGGAGGGAGGGGTCCTATTGCCCTTTACAACACTTTGCCTCCCCGAACCTGAAACCTCCTGCTTTTGGTCTTTTCTGCATTTACTCTCCAAATTCTCCTTTCCAGCAAGAAATAGCACAAACGCGGGGTGCCTGGGTGGCTCAGTGGATTAAACCACTGCCTTCGGCTCAGGTCATGGTCTCGGTGTCCTGGGATCGAGCCCCGCATCGGGTTCTCTGCTAAGCGGGGAGCCTACTTCCCACTCTCTCTCTGCCTACCTCTCTGCCTACTTGTGATCTCTCTCTCTGTCAAATAAATAAATAAAATCTTTAAAAAAAAAAAAAAGAAATAGCACAAACGCCTTTAGAGGGCCGGGAGCTCCCGTATTATCTGTTGGGAAACATTAGAGCTGCTCCATCATGAACCTGAGCAAGTTCAAGTTCCGGGGCCCCTCACCATCCAAGACTCTGCACCTAATTTTGTATTTATTCTCTTCTATTCTTTTTCTTAAAGAACCACCCCCCTCTCCAGATTAATCTATGCTTCATGTCTCTGAGCCTGGACCTCTCCGGAGAGACAGAGCCTTAAAGCCAATGATTCATTAGACCTCATTCTCTTCCAAGGGCGCTAAGGCTGCAGGCGGGCTGATACTTCATGTTTCTGAAGAAGCCCTTCCCTGGAAGGAGGACGGGGAGAACGCAGACCCCCTGAGTTTTAAGATGCTGAGGAGACATTTCCTGTACCGGCTCGATACGAAGAAGGGACTGACGGGGTCAATGCCACAGTTCATGTTCATGAAGGGCATGTGAGCTGAAGGGACAGTCTGGAAGCCCTCTGATCCGGGCAGGACAGTGGGCACAGCGTCTCTCTCAGCACGAACTAGACGACGTTGTGGTGACAGAGGCTGAGGACCACCACGGTCCCCAGAACCACCAGGGTGGGCAAACAGCCCCTCCAGGGGCACCCTTTCTGGCTCATCAGCGAGTTTCCCTGGGCTGGCCTGCACAGCTTCAAGGTGATCTTCAGGTAACAAAACACTGTGACCCCCACCAGCCCACAGAAGCTCCGAGTGCAGGCGGCCAGGCCCACGAGGGACAGCCTGATGGTTCCCTCGACGCTGTCATACTCCAAGCAGGTCAGCTTGCCTGCCACAAACTTGGTTGTGGGGAGGAGGAACAGGGGCGCCGTCTGCCCCAAGGCCAAAGCCCAGAGAGCCACACAGACCAGCTGTGCCCAGCTGGCCTTGTGGAGCTGTGGGCTCTAGTGGGGACGGACCACAGCCAGGCAGCCATCCACGCTCACACACATCATGAGCTAGACACCATCACCCCCCCCACCGTAGGTGTTCGCATAGAGAACAAATGCCATCAGCCTGCAGAGTCCCTCACCGAAAGGCCAGCAGGAGTCCAGCAAGGAATAGGTGATCCTTCCGGGCAGAACCAGGGTAAACAGGAGGTCGGACCCACCAGGTAGACCAGATAGACGCCCACTGAGTTGCTCTTCTTGCCTTTGTGCCAGCCAAGGCCTAGGGCAACGATGTTTCCCTGGGCACTGAAGACCGAAAGGGCCGTATGGAACAGAGAGAGGGCCAGGCTGACTGCCCGGGGCAGGGGTCAAGGAAGGCAGGAGCTGGTATGGGAGAAGGGGCTGCTTGGATCAGCCATGTGGGAAGCCATGACACTGAGGTCCTTGGGAAGACAAAGGAAGGAAGGAAGGAAGGACGGATGGAAGGAAGGAAGGAAGAGAAAAGAAAAGAAAACATTATATTGCCTCTGTACTACTAATAATAATGTGATGAAGCAACAGACATACAGAAAACATCTTTTTAAGCAAACATTTTGCTGACGTGTAACACGCTATTCCAGTCACCACTGCTGTGTAACAAATGACCCCCCCCCCCAAAATTCAGCAGCTGAAAACACACTTGATTCTGTTTACAGCCAGGTTTGGAACAGAATACAGTAGGAATGGCTTTTCTCTGCTCCTTGGTGGGGAACCTCTGCTGGGAAGGGTCAAGGGCTGGGGGTTACTTGATGGCAGGTGTAGGACCATCTGGGGGGACCTCACTCAGACTAGTGGCCGTTCGTGCTGGCTATTGGCGGGAACCTCAGCTAGGAGTGTCAACGAAAGTACCCGCACTTGGGCCCTTCGTGAGTCTTCCTCACAGCCCAGCAGCCCAAACATAATTTGGTTTCTTACCCAGCAGCTCCAGGCTTGCAAGGAAAGTGTTACCTACCAGACACTAGGTAGAAGCTCCATTATGTTCTGTATTCTGATGCTTTCACATGGTGGGGTCTTGCTGACCCTACTGGACTGCTCCTTCCTGGGACAGCTGGGCTCTTGAGCGCACTTTCCAAATGCAAACCAACCAATCCGAGGATCCCACCCCAAATGCCTCCTTTATGGGGCTCTCAGCCTCAGGGCCACTGTGCACCTGCCCGCCTGCCCTTGTCACCCAAAGAGCCAGGTGCCAAGCAACACGGGGCAGTCTCCATGTCCCAGAGCCGCCTGAAATGATTCAAACTAGCCCATTCTAAGTCTGTCCTCCCCTGTCTCACGTGTTCTTTTTCCCTATTGAAACCACAGTAACAGTTCTTGCCCACCTTTCTGCATCTCTCTGTCTCCCATACGACCCTGTTACTTCCCCCTCCCACACCCCCAGTGATGAGGCCTGCCCCCTTCGCTCCGGATCTATGAGGAACGAGGTATGTTTATCAATGGCAATCGTCTCCCCATCTGTCGGCCTCACCGCACCTCAGTTCTTCTATCAATACGTCGTACTTCAAAGCACTTTTTCTGACCTGGCCTCATCCCCTCCACCACCTCCCATCAGTGACAAGTGAGTCACAAGCTCACCCAGAATCAAGAGAGGGAGACATAGCTCTGGCCTCTTGATAGGAGGACTGTTAAAGAACTTGCACCATTTAAAAATCCCAACGCGTACACGCAAAGGTGTGCACAAATGGTAAAAGTAGAGCTTGACGATTTGCACAAAGTGAACACATTGGTAGCATCAGCACACAGGTTGGGAAACACAGCTCACCAGAAGCTCGCCTATGTGCCCTCCCACCTCTATCTACACTCCAGGGTAATCACTGTCCTAATTTCTAAAATCATGACTCAATTGTGTCTGCTTCTGAACCTTTTTTTTTGACACACAGAGAGAGAGAGATGGAGAGAGACACAGAGCGAGAGCACACGCCAGCAGTGGGGAGGAGTAGAGGGAGAAGCAGGCTCTCTGCTGAGCAGGGAGCCCGATGTGGGGCTCGATCCCGACTCTGAGATCATGACCTGAGCCGAAGGCAGATGCTTAACCAACAGAGCCACCCAGGCGCCCCTGCTTCTGGACTTTAAACCAATGAAATCACACACTAGGTGTATGTGTATTCTTCCACGTATAGCGTTTTGGGGTCAACATCAGCCTCCCACATCGTTGGGTGTGGTTGCCGCCTGTTGGCTCTCATTGCTGTAAGATATTTATTCCCTTATATGAATGCACCACCGCCTGTTTCCAGTCTGGGGACATTCTACAAAATTCCCCTCTGCCTGTTCTTTCAAATGTCTTCGGCAAACACATACATACATGTTGCTGAGTACGTAGTTAGGAGTATGGGGCTAGTGAGTCACAGGTCCTGTGCAGTTAATTTTAGCAGAGCTTGGCAAATAGTTTGTCAAAGCAGCTGCTCTTCATATTCCCAGAAGTGTACGGGAGTTCCTGTGGCCCCTCATCCTCTCCAACCCTTGACCTTGGCACTGTTTATGAGGCAAACCACTTTGTTGGGTATGTAAGGGTATCTTCGTGTGGTTTTAATTAGCATTTCCCTAATGACGGCTGATGTGGAGCACCTTCTGAACTGTGTACTGGCCATGTTTATGTCTTCTTTACGAGGTGCCTTTATGAATATTTTGTCCCCTTTTCTATCAGATTGTTGAAAGTGTTAATCATTCCCTATTTCTAATTCATTTTCCCCAATCTGCTGAGCCTTGCCTTTCTTGTGCACACATCCATTCCCATCTTCATCCTGATCATCCTTTAACTTTTAATTTCCACACTGTGACTGTAAGGAGAAGAGCTGGGGCAGGTCTACCCAAAGCTCCCCACACAGCAAGTGGGGCCCGAGGGCTCGTGCCCATGGTGCACAAGGAAGCATGAAGCTTGCAGAGGGCGTGTAGTTTGCCCGAGGACCACAGCAGCTCGTGGAAGCAGAATCAGAGACCTGGGTGGAGAATGTTGACCATCTGCGATCAGATGCAGTCTTGAAGGGCACCAGCTCCATCCGTGAGCCCCCAAATCTCACATGAGTCAGGACACAGCTGTCCCATCCTTTACCAACTTGGGGCTGGCTGGCAGGGAGCCTGCTGTAGATTGTGCCTCATTTTAACTCAGGTATGGAAAGCTCTGTCTAGTCCCTGCAGGTGGATGGAGAAGGGACCTCCATCTCAACGGAAAGTAAGAGAAGTCAGGCTGAAAGATAGAGGAACACGGAGAAGCCCTCTGACCCTCGGAAGGCTGGCTTGCTGGATGGCAAGATGATAGAGGATCAGATAGAGAAGTGGATGATTTAGGGTCCCTAGAAAAAATGAATTAAAATATATTTCTCATTTTATCAAGAAATTCCCAAGTGCTACGCCAGCTACTGGTTATATTCAGAAGATGCAAAAGAATCAAGTTTTTTACTCCTTGAACATTTATGCTCTGGTCGAAAAGATAAGGCGTGCAGTTCAAAACTGCTTTAAAAAAAAAAGAATCCATTACTAGCTTAGACTTTAGACTACTCTTTTTAGTGTTTGAATAAATCACCAGTACAATCACGAATGTCAAAACCCACGCAATCACCCCTCAATATTTTGTTCTGTGTTGTTCTTTCTTTTTACAAATTGGACTCAGGGAAGAGAGCTGTTTTTCCAGCTCCCAAGCCTCACCTGCATGAATGAAAACAGATGTGCCTCTTGGACTGCACTGAAGAGGCCACCTTTGCCAAGGTTTGGGTTTGGGGACAGACCCTCACCCGTTCACACCTCTAGCCCCCGAGCTGCTTCCAGGGAAGAGAGGGGAACATGCGGGGACGACAAGTTTGAGGAATGGGCAGGAAGGGTCTCTGCAGCGCGTGGCCCAGGTGAAAGGTTAAGGATGCACAGCTAGCTCCCTTCATGCCTTCCCCTCCTCTTGGGGCTCTGCCCACAGTCCATCGGAAGCCCTTGCCCCGGATTCCCTGAGCCCAGAGATTTAAATCTGCCCACAGGCTTTGGAGACACGGCCCCCAAGATGGCCTCCTTCCTGCCCTTGGAAAGGCGGCTACTGCGCCTGCACCTACGCCTGCGACTGCGCCTGTCCCCTTGAGTCTCCGCGCCTGCGCTCTCCGGAGCATGCGCAGGTGAGGCGGCAGGGTGCTCTTCCTTCTTCTCTCCAGCCTCGCAGCCCCGGGCGCTCTCGCTGTCTCTTGCTCTCTCACCCTCGTGCGCACACACTCACGCTCACTCTCTTGCACATGCACCCATATTCACTCACGCACAAGTCATGCACTTACATATCTCCCGCTCTCTCGTGCTCATGTACACACTCAGTCTCACACACTCACACTAACACACACTCGCGCACACCGTGGGGAGGCATGCCCCGGGCAACCCAGGAGTGGGCAGGCAGACGCTGTGGGTCCAGCAATTGCTGCCCTTTGCAGGAAGCCCGTCCAAGGAGGAAACGGAGCGCCACACTCTCCAGGAGTCTTGCCCGCACCCTCTCAACAGAGCGGCCTCTTCTTTCTTTGCTTCTTTCCATTCCTTCCCTGAACAGTCCCGTCATCAGACCAGGCTGAACAAGGCGGGGGCTTTGGGGAGGGGCCGCTGTGTGCGCCGAGCAGGTGGAAGGGTCTGGCAGGGCAAGGGGGGAACCATCTCAAGGCGCCAGTTTAGCTCAGGACGGTCCCAGCCACGGGTCCAGTCACCATCTAAAAGCACCGATTCTAGCCACAGAGCTGTTCTCAGATGCATTTGGGACGTGTGTGTCCTTTCCCTGTTGGTTTAGGACTTAGAGGGCTCAGGAAAGGGACTGGCTTCTGCAGAGTCCCCCTCCCATGGCAGCTGTCCCCTTGTCCTGATATTCCTGGGCCTCTTCCCCAGAGCACAACACAGGTCTGGGGGCTCTCCCTGCAGCTGCAAGCTTCCTCCGCTGAAGGTACCCATTTCCCTCCCCTTCGAGCCCCTTAGGTGCCGCCTCCTCCTGGAAGCCTCCCAGCCTCTGCAGAATTCACAAGCCCCTCCTCCCTCAGTGCTTCCGTAGCATTCGAGGGGACCCTTCCCACAGCGACTGACACTCCTCAGTTATGCCTCTGCCACTCCAGGACCCGCAGGCCCCTGTGGGCCTCTGCCAGTCTTTTTTTGGTATTCGGCACAGAACAAGTGCTCTGAACCCTGGGTCCTGCTGGGGGCCCTGTGGTCTCCCTTCCCAGGGACACCTACAGGGAAGTCACATCTCTGCCCCCAGGAGGGGAGGGCGGATGCTGTCAGTGCTATCAGTCTAGGGAGGTCAGACCTAAAATTGGAGCCCTCAAAAGAGGGGCACACTGTCGGGCCCTAACCCCTTGGGACCTGCTTGCCCACCCTCCCTGCTGGTCGGTCCTGTCCCCGTGCTTACTGATGTTGGTGCAAACCTCAGCATGAACTCCTGGCCCACGAGTGGGCACTCGCTGAGCATCGCCAGACTCGTGCAGACTCTGTGCCCCACAGACTGTGGCCCACGCCTGCCCAAAGGTGTGCTCCTTGGCCCTTCTCTGTGCCTGTCATCCCCACCTCATGAGCCACACCACACCCCAGGCACAAAGCACACACCAGAACCCCCCACCCCACTACATTTAGTCTTAGGAAATGACCTAACGCTGGTCGTTTGTACCTTAATATGAAGTTACTAACGCATTCTCCTCTCACAAGTGTATTTGCCTTTGAGACTCACCAAGCGGTGATTGTCAAGTGCAAGGTGTGCCCCTGTTGAGGGGTTATGGATTAGCGCAGCCACGTAGGGAAGTTACCAAAAACGCTTCCAGAGGCTCACCCCCAGGTCTCACCCAGCGGAGGCAGCTCAGTCCTATCAGCGACACACAAAGGTGACAGGTGATGCTGGCCTTCATTCCTTCTGGCCTGAGCTGCCCTTCTGTTCAGATGAGAAATGGCAGGGGTCCCACAGGTGATCGGGGTCTGGAGGGAGGCTGGACCTGGTGACCAGAGGGCAGGCAGAGGTGGCGAGGAGTGGCTACAGTCTGAGCCTTTCTCTCGGAGCCCAGCAGCCTTCTCAGGCCCTGGAAGACGCCAGCAGAGCCTCGGCTACCGGAGGCCTCCCCAAGCAGCCCAGAGGTGCACTCTCCACGCCGCAGAACTGAACTAGATCACTGCCCGACTCCACGCCCTACCTCCCCTCGCCCAGCTCTGCTGAAAAAGAAGAAAGAAAGGAAAAACAAACCAAAACAAAACAAAACCCAAGGCTATCAGCCAAGGTGATCTCCCTGCACAGGACAGGAAACTTCGGCCACAGGGCTCCCTGCTGGGCACCCACCGCCCTCCCCCGCCCAGCTTCTGAGAAGGAGGGAGGCCAGGAGAGTCGCTCTGGGAAGCCAGTTCCCTTTCTGTTCCATTTCTGGGCCCTCCACAGGCTGGGATTTAAGCCGTGTATGTGACTGTCCAGCCGCCAGAGTCAGGAAATTCAGAAGCGGCCACCATTCTCCCTTCTGAGTGGGAGCAATGAGCTGGGGAAAGCGAGTGCCCTCTGGGGACCCCAACATGCTCAGCCTCCGCATCATCGGAAAGTGGAGGGGAGCCGAGGCCTTGTCGGGATTCCCTGGGTCTTGCGATCCCAGCAGGATGCTGTCAGGGAGCCTGAAAGCCAAATGTGAGGCCGCGCTCCCAAGGGCAGCAGCCAGCAGGGCCAGGCCAGCCACGATGCCCTCCAGCTGGGCAAGGCCAGACGCCCCTTGCACCCCTGTCTCCCTCCTCCCCTTGCCAGAGAACGGCTTTCCTCCCCACACAGTTTTCCAGTAAATGAGGCATCAGACCTGCGGTGTGATCACCTCCGTGCCTCACTCCTAAGGTGTCCCCGTGGGGATGTCGCGTGCCCTGGGCTGAGGCTTCCCCTGAGCGTCCTGTGAAGCCGGCCTCCATCAGTAGCTGGCTCTCTGGCCCAGCCTGAGACGTTTGCTCCCAGACCCCTGAGCCTCCAGCACACGTGCCTCTGTTTCCCCTAGTCTAAAATGTGGGTCAACACACCCCCCACTGTCCCACTGACAAATGCCTGGAGACCCAATTTTTCCCATGTGGAGACTGGACCCCCAAACACGTCCCCCAATCTCCTAATCTATCGGAGAGAACTTACGTAAAGGAGCCCTATCTTACCAGAACCTTCTACTGGAAACTTCCTCCCACCACCCCCAGAAGCAAGCGCCAAGGCAGTTTCCAGAGTGCCTGGCTTACGCACAGATCACGAGGAACCCTAGGAGAACCTTCCTCCGTGTCCTCAAGACATTTAGGATCCTCCTATTGGAAGGACCTAGAAAGCCTAAGAAGGGCAAGACAGTACAGAATACCCCCACGCTGTGTTCAGTCAGGATTCGTTCCCTAAGCCTGAGCTGAGGCCTGCTTGGGGACAGAAGCCACAGCCTCCACCCTCCGGGGCTGAGCGGCTGGGCCCTGTGGATCAACCGGACAAAAGACAGACCCACACGGGGTGCCTGGGTGGCTCAGTGGGTTAAAGGCTCTGCTTTCAGCTCAGGTCATGATCCCAGGATCCTGAGATCGAGCCCCACATCGGGCTCTCTGCTCAGCAGGGAGCCTGCTTCCCCCTCTCTCTCTGCCGGCCTCTCTACCTCCTTGTGATCTCTGTCTGTCAAATAAATAAATAAAATCTTAAAAAAAAAAAAAAGGGGAGACCCGCAGAAAAGGCATGTATGTTTCACCTGGTGTCGGTAATTGGACATAGCATGGAGGTCGTCATCAAAAAGTAACGAGGAGGGACGCCTGGGTGGCTCAGTTGGTTGAGTAGCTTCCTTCGGCTCAGGTCATGATCCCGGTGTCTTGCAATCGAGTCCCGCATCCGGCTCCTTGCTCAGCAGGGAGCCTGCTTCTCCCTCTGCCTCTGCCTGCCATTCTGTCTGCCTGTGCTCACTCTCTCTCTGACAAATAAATAAAATCTTTAAAAAAAAAAAAAAAAGGGTAACGAGGACCCAAAGAAGGGGTTAGACCTGAGTTTTCGTGGTGTTTTCACGAAGAGCGATGCACTGTGGAGCGTGACAAGCCAGAGGGAAGGGGGGGATGTGTAGAGCAGCAGTGGAAGACACGGCCGGTTCTGGGAGTTCAGAGCCTCTTGTGGGCTGTAGGCGAGGAGCAGTCCTCTCCCTGGTCTGGAGAGAGAAACCCCTTCATAAGTGGAAATGTATGTCCTGCTGGAACACAGAATGGAGGAAGGCAGACAGCATTTTTCATCTGTTTCTTCTATTCGTTAATTGCTTTCAACTCGAAGCAATCCTTTGGCCACGGTGGCATACCCGGGTGGCCCATTCTGGGCCCCTGCGTGGGCACATGAGGCGGGCAGGCGTGGTGGGGGGCTCACGGGCCACTGCAAACATGTGGGCCAATCACCCCGCATGCCCTTGGCCTGGAATCTGGCTGGTCCCTGACAAGTAAGCCCTTCTCCTGCTTGTCTGCTTGGGTTGGAGGGGTGACCGGCAGCTGCCACGGGCCACCGCTTTCTGAGCCCCATCCTGTGCTCATCGCCGGCTCGGTGCGCTGGATTTCCCCTTGTCTTTGGGCTGTTCTCCGGGGGTTTCTTGTGGAGATGGGTTCCAAGTCCGCCAGAGCCTCACGGGCTCATTCATCCAAATGGGCTGCCAGGGTGGAAGGTTCTGGAGACATTATCCTGTCCATGGGGGAATAGCTCAGCGGTCTGTGAACCCAGATGGGAAAACAGTGACTACTCTACTTTCCCCAGGTTCTGACTGTAACACGGCATGGCCGTGACCTCTGTGGGCAGCCGGCCACAGTGGTGCAAGGCACACCCACGACTGCGTCACTGATCAAAATCGTGGATATTTCCACAGCCCATTGCTGATGATTCACGTACCTGAGAATATGCTGTGTGCTCACCTCTGCTTCAAAATTAGCGTCAGTATCAGTTAAAGAGAATTACATGTGGGGTGCCTGACCAGCTCCGTGGAGAGAGCATGCAACTCTTGATCTCAGGGTTGAGAGTTTGAGTCCCGTGCTGGATGTAGAGATTACTTAAAAAATGAGAGAGGAAGAATCATAGGTAACATTTTGCCCAAAATCGATTTTTTTGCACTTTGTTAACTGTATTTTAATATGATTTATTTTTGTCATCTTGTATATTTTATTTTATGCATTTAAAATCTTTACTTGGAAAAGGGTCTTTAGACTTCACCTGAGGGGCACATGGCACAAGGAAAGGTGGAGAATCCTTGATCTAGGATAACATTTTTGTCTTCCAAATGGTGAAACTGAGGAACCAGATTCGCCCCCTCCCAAACCTCCCAGCTTATGCATCGAAAAAGGACCTGAACCCTTGACCCCTGGTTCTTCTTTGGGTCTCCCCTTACAACACAGAGCCCTTTATTGCCTACACCCTGCTTCCTCTCAGCACCAGACACAGGATGACTCAGAAAATATTGTTCCCCAAAGGCTGGGATCTGGACCTAAGGTATGCCTCCCTGACCTTCTGACGGTCCCGAGTCCTTTTCCGGGTGCCCCGACGGGCCTCTTTCCTTGTAATCCATTTGTCATGTCCCATGTGTCCCCTAATAGAGCACATGACTTCTCTGCTCACTCAGGCCCAGGAACCCACACAATAACAGTAACAATAATGGCATCCTTCACTGAAGCCCTACTCGCTGTCAGCCATCCTTAGCCGTATATAATGCCTCGCTTTGTCCACAAAGAGGCATTATTTTCCCCATTTTATAGTTGACAAGAGGGAGGGTCAAAGAAATTAAGTGATTCTTCAAGGCCCCCTGACCACTCACATCGAAGATGCCGGTGTTTCTGGTAAGTTCCGTTACAAGGAGGTTGTGGCTGGGGCTGGAGGTAGAGAGGTGGCCAAGCGATAGGGTCTGAGGGATGTGGGGAGTTGGCATGGCTATTCCTGGGACTGGTGATGTCTGAACTTGGGGACCAGCCTGGGTATGGTTACTTTTACAGCAGTTTCTCCAGGCACTGATTTCTGACACGGTCTGTGCTGCCCAAGCAAAGAGCAGCCCTTTGATAGGAAATGGGCTATCAAAGGAGAGGGCACCCCTATCTCATTTCCGTGGTTCGCACATCTGAGCTCCGGGAGCATCTTTAAACCCGGGCACAAGCAGAGAGGCATGGTGTGGGTTAGTTTCAGGTACAGCCACCATGGGAGGGGGACAGTTGACCTGCTGTCTGGGGCTGGGGGGTGTGTCGTCTGTAATACCAATGCCTTTTTTCCTTTTTTTTTTTTTAACAGTGAGGAGGAAACAGATTGGTACAGATGTATTTGTTTCCTCTTCCTTTTATCCATTTAGTTATTGATCTCACTTCTGGACACTTAAATAACATATTCATCCACTTATAGGAGTTCAGGACAGGACACCCACTTTGGCATGTGGATCATTTTGAGCTGAAGGCACTTGAGATCCTGCCAGTCTAAGAGAAAGTTTTGTCATCCCTTCACCACACAGAGCAATCTACATTGGGGGTCTTTCCCAGAATAAGGGTTATTAGCAGAGATAAATTTCGTCTGAGTGATCCATCGGTACAGCAGGCAAACATCTAATTACCAAACATCTGCTCTTCTTTTCACTCTGTAAAATGCATTCCTTTCCTTTGACATCCCAGACCCCGACATCCATCTCCTTAGTTGAGAATGACATATGGACCCCATCTTTCCTATCTTTGGGTTTCCATGGCTGTGCGGACTCCTCGTATGTACACCTTTTCAGTTTTATTTGCTCCTATCCCTCTGTCTCACGTCAATTCCTTTCTTGGTCCAGCTAGAAGCACCTTTGCGGGAGCAGGCATTCCCGCTTCCCGACAGCTCACCCACAGTGAATGTCTACGTGATGCGGAACTTCCAGAACTAGCTCCTATTGAACACCTTAGACCCACTGCCCCTCCTGGATTGGCCCGTCTCCATGAGGCACACGCCCAAGGCCACCTTGCAAACCTCCCTCCCCCTCCCTCCACTCCATCCACCCCAAGTTTCCTCCAGGACAGCCCAAGGCAGTCACTGGAGCCCAGCCTTGCCACGCCTCTCCAGAAAGGCAGCCACAGCCCCTCATTTCCTTGTCTTGACTCTCGATCCCGACACAGTCCACTCCAGAGTCTCAATCCCACTGTCAGATTGAGTTGGCTAAAATGCACGGTGGCCCTACTTTTCCTACTTATTTATTCGTTTCCTTCAAATAAGCTCTATGTCCAGCACGGGGCTTGAACTCACAACCCTGAGATCAAGAGTCACACTCTACCAACTGAGCCAGCCAGGCGCTCCCACCCTGCTTTTCTACAGGACGCAATCCTAATTCCATGACCTGGCCTTTGCGAGTTCCTCTGCTGGAATGCATTTTCCCTCTCCCATGCGTCCTGGTAACTCTGCTTAACTAACTCCTCCTGGCGAGCTCTGGAGCCATCTCCTCCAGGCTGTCTACTGTGACTGCCCTCACGCCCGCACCTAACATAGATGCTCCTCTTGTGACGCCCCCTGGCACCCGACACATCCCTATGTTAGTGTACACAGTAAATGTCTACCCTCTGTCAGATTGTGAGTCACTAAGGCAAGTGAGCTCTCCTGCATCTTGGTCCCTCCAGGGTCTGGCACAGGATGGGGCTCGGAAACACTGCTTTGTAGGCGATTACAATAGGCTGTTGGAATAGGCTGATGGGGGGGGGGGTGGGTATGGCTATCCCAAGTCCGCAGCAGTTCCTACTGGCTAGTCTTCCCACCTCCTCCAGAGCCTTCTTCCTGCAATGATTCCTTGAGCTTACCCTGAGCCGGCCCCGGGGGCGCACAGTCCAGACCCAGCCACCCCCAGGGAGCTCTCGGTTTGAGTGGCAAGTGGAGTTGGTGGCAGGTCCCTGGGAACCGTGCAGTGTTGGACATGGGGGTGACAGCCCAGGATGAGGAGACACCCCTTCTGCCTTCCTTTGCCTCACCCGACAGAGGACCTCAACAGAATTTCCTGTCCGGTCTTCCCTACGTGCCAGATGTGGAAGAGAGACCCAGGCCGTGTCACGGGTCGTCTGCAGTCACACAGGGAGCTGCTGCCAGCCACACCACAACCTAGACCAGTCTGTGGCTTCCCCAACAGAGGCTCTTTAAGAAAAAGAGTACGGGCACCTCCCACTGCACACAACACGCCCCAAGAATGCCAGCCAACCCTCCGTTCATTTGAAAGCACTGTGTTTTCTCCTGCCCGGACTCTTTCTTCAAGAGGTCGCAGTGTCATGGAGTTCTCTCTTTTTTCTCCCTTCAGTCACTAATGGTGATTTAAGCCCCTTTATGCTCAAGGCACGCAGAGTTGGAAGATTCGAGAGAAAAACCCACCTGCTTTCTGAGCAGGAGGGACAGGGCACATGTGCATGCATAGTAACCAGGAACGCAAGGGAAATGCCAACGGGGTGGTTCAGGCAAGGAAGACAGTTTGCAAAAACTTCACAGGAAAATGCCCCAAGGATATATTGAGTCAGAGAAGCAGCTCCAGGGAGATCCCTGGGCCCCACTCAATTCCCAGCCCCCATCCTCCCCAGCCCGTGGCCATACTGCGCTGTCTGACTCCGGGAATGAACTTATTATCCGAAAAAGCACAGAAACAACTAACTGAGGTTAAAAACTGTAATTGCGGTGTTAGGCTTTCTCCCAGACCCACACTCTCCCAAGGAGGATGGGGATGCCCTTCTTCCCGGGGCCTGCCGGCGCCCAAGTTTGACACCAAGAATCCATGCAGATGAACGCATCCGTTCTCTCTAGTTTTCCTACTGCAGAACTTGAACCTGAAAGGATTATCTCCTAAGCCGTTCATTGTTCTTTTACTAAAGCTTTTCTATTGAAATATAACGTACTGGATGCCTGGGGGGCCTCAGTTGGTTAGCGTCTGCCTTCGGCTCTGGTCACGATCCCAACATCCTGGGATCGAGCCCCACGTCGGGATCCCTGCTCTGTGGGGAACCTGCTTCTCCCTCTTCTACTCCTCCTGCTTGTGTTCCCTCTCTCGCTGTGCCTCTCTCTGTCAATTAAAGAACTATAATCTCTTTGAAAAATGAAATATAACATACTTACAGAAAAGGGCACAAATCAACAAGTTTTCCGTACAGCAAACACACCCATATGCTAGCACCGAGATTAAAAAACCCGAACATTCCATGCAGCCCAGAAGCTCCTTCCAGTCACTACCTCCCAAGGTCAGCACCGTGCCCTAGATTCGTTTTGTCTGGTTTTGAACTTTATAGAGATAGAATCGTGTGCTATGTGCTCTCAACTCCTTTTGCTCAGCATTATTCTGGTGTGTTTCTTCCCTATTGTTCGCAGTTGTAGCTCATTCACGCCCATTGCTGTATACGTTCCTTCGCTGGATGTACCACGAGCTTCTTTATTCATTTTCCCGTTGATGAGCATCTGAGCTGTACCCAGGAGCCTATGACAACGAGCGGTGCTGTAAACATTCTTGAGCACATCTTTTGGGGAACTCATGGGCTCATTTCCAGGTGTAAACACCCAGCGCGGGGGGCTCTCTGGGCCACGGGGTTCGTGTGTGTTTCGCTTTAGTCCATACCATGCCTTTTTGATATTAAAAGAGAAAAAGAGAGCAAGGGAGGCAAAAATTTTAATTTTCCGAATAAAATTTAAACTCAACATTGTGTCAAAGAGAAACTTTTCGTCTGTGATGCCACAATGGGATTTTGAGAATAGTGTTCGGAGAAGTTAGATATTTGCGTAGTGCGGTATTTTTCAACCACTCAGTTGAAATTCACAAAGGGGTTTAAAAATGATCGTTTTTTTTTTTATTGTGATGAAACACTCATAACAAATCTACCATTTTAACTATTTCTAGTGGGTTTTGAAATTATTTTAGTGGCTCATGATATGAATTTGTTTTAAATGAAAAGGAATACAAATGCATGTAAATAAGAAAACGCATCACGGTGACCCTAAATAGTATTTTGTGGAACTTCTGTTACAGTTGTGTGCTCTCTGGGTCGAAACTATAAAACACGGCTTTCACTTAACTCTTAATTTGCAGAGTGGCATCATCAGAGACAGGGGCAATGTTTCTAAACAACTTGAACCTGACCATGGTGTCTTGGCCTCCAATTCTGTGCATTTTCCGGCTCTCCTCTTACCTCCAGAGATGGTCGTTGCTGATCTCGGCAGACATACGGGTTATGAGAGGCCACATCTTGACGGCCTCCTGTATTACTGGTGAGAAAGGACCTCCCAATCTCTGACCTTGGAGTTGCTTCCCAACAAGTTGCAGGAGAAGCCGGGACCCAACCCCAGCACCTCCTGAGCCTGTTCAAACCCAGGGCACCCGTGTGACCCTGTCTGCTGTAGGGTCAACCAGGAACACTACAAACCTAGAAACTTAAAAGAAGACGGGGGAAAGGACCTGTGGTTTGACATTTTTCAGAATTTTTTTCTTGTGTGTTTGTGTTAAGGGCACTTTTCAAGTGAGGAGCTCTAGAGAGGAAGCGCTATAAATAGAAGGGGCCCTGGGGGGAGGAGGTAGGGGAGGAGGAAGTGTGCTCAGAACACCTGCGTGTCTGCACATCCAGCCCCTGGCGGGGCTTTTCAGAGTGGGGGGGCCCTTCCCCACACCCCATCCCTGCCCCCTCTTTAGCCCGTCAAACCCGGAGCTGGCATCAGGTGCTCTGGCCTGATCCCCACGGCCCAGCTCCAGCCAGAACCCACCCCGAGTCTGCCCAAGACAGCCCTGGGGAGGAAGAGGACCCATCCCACCTTGGGCCCGAGTTCCCCAGGGTCATTCCGCTCCAGAGGCCTCCCAGGGCATTAGCCCATCACCAGCTACAGCCACGTCACAAAAATTAGTTGTGTCTCACCCTAGTTAAAACTCAGAGATGCCTTCCCTACTTTCTAATGACAGTGTTCCCTTCCTTGGGGGCTGGCTTTGAGAGGAGATGGCAAAAAGGCCAAGGGCATTGCTGGGGGAGGGGCCAGACTCCTCCTCCTAGTCCCCCACCCACTCACTGACCACTGGCTGGTCCTCCCCCAGTACAAAGCCACCACCTGGGCCTCCCCCCACCCTGACCCCGCCTACTTCTCACATGGAACCTCTCTTGCCTTTGAAGCCTCCCCCTCAGTATGACTTTGGTTGGCCAGGTGGGCTTCGAGGACCCACCCCTCCAAGTTAGAACCCCTGTTGCCACACGGGCCCTTCCTTCAAACATCTTACATGTTGCAAGTCAGGTTTCGGTCTGTGTTATGATTAGGTTATTATCTCTCTCCCCCAGTGAACTGTGAACTCTGAAGACAGGCCTAAGTTGCTTTGCTCAGAGCCCTAGGTGCACCTTCAAGCACAGTGTCTGCTAGAGATGGTGACCGATACCCTGCGGGTGGGAGGAGTCAATTTCACAGTCCTATGGGGCGCCTGGGGTCTCAGTCAGTTAAGCTTCTAACTTTGGCTCAGGTCATGATCCCAGGGGCCTGGGATGGACCCTCGCTCAGCAGGGAGCCTGCTTCTCCCTCTCCCTCTGCCGAGCGCTCTCCCTGCTTGTGCTTGCTCGCTCTCTCTCTGTCGAAAAAAGTAAATAAAATCTTTAAAAAGAAAAAGAAAAAGAGTTGTAGAGCCATCACCCAATCCAAGTCTAAGATATCCCCATCACCCTAAAAAGATCCCTGTGTCCATTGGAATGTCTCCTCATGCAACCCCACACCCGGCCAACTTCTTTTTTTTTTTTTTTTTTTTTTTAAAGATTTTTTTTTTTTTTTTGACAGAGATCACAAGTAGGCAGAGAGGCAGGCAGAGAGAGAGGAAGGGAAGCAGGCTCCCTGCCGAGCAGAGAGCCCGATGCGGGACTCGATCCCAGGACCCTGAGATCATGACCTGAGCCGAAGGCAGCGGCTTAACCCACTGAGCCATCCAGGCGCCCAGCTTCTAATCTCCTCTCTAGAGAAGTAGACGTGCCTTTTCTGGATGTTTCTTATGGATAGAATCACATGGTATGTGGTCTTTGGCATCTGGTTTCCTTTCATGGAGCCTAAAGTTTTTGAGGTTCACATTATAGAATGCACGTATCAGCAATTTGTTTCTTTTGGTTGCTGAATAGTATTCCTCGGTCTCCGTTTCTTACCAATAAAAGAGAAAGATAATTTCAGTAACGCAGAAACCATTCCTTCCTTCAAGAACCCAACTCCGGGGAGATTGGCCAGAGCAGGTCTTCAATGCCTGGGAGACAGAGAACATCCCGTCATGACCACGGAGACATGGAAAGCATACACGGGATGGAAAAGAGGCAAAAAGATCTTAAGGGGAGAGAGTGACAGGCGGAAACCAGGTAGGGCAAATGCCAAAAAAACCCTCTTCAAATACCAAGTGTGTAAGTGCCAGAGTGCACTTTGGCGGGTGGAGGGGGGGCTCTAAGGGGAGAACAGAAGGGCCCTGAATTCAGAGGCATGGCCTCAGGGCCACTCATCAGCCCAGCCCAATGCCAGGGCCATCCCTGGACCAAAACAATGAGAATCCCCTGACTCAGATTAGACATCAGGAGTTGTGTGATTCTAGTGCACAGCCAAGGTCAAAGTCAAGGACAACTGCGCTAAAAGATTATTAGGCACCCAAAATAACCAACTGGACTATATAAGGAGGTAGAGCCCTGGCCCTCCTTTCCAAGGGGTAGAATCCCAGTCTCTCCCAACAGCCCCACCCAGACCTCCTCTTCTGGGAGGAGGGAGCCTCCCCTGCTGCACAGGTGCTCTAATCCTGATCCCGCTGAGGACCTGAGCCACGGCCCACACCTCCCCTGATGGGGACAGGCACTGGGACAAGAAGGCCCATTCTTCCTGTTCTAGTAAAGAGAAAAAACTACGCCAGTACAGCATGAATACTTTCTCATGGAAAATGCATAAAGAAAATGCCTCCCACAACCAATCACAACCACAATTTGATATGTGTACTTCTAGATATTTTTTAATGCATTTAATTCCATAGGTAAACATACCAATCTATAGTTTTTATTTAGTTCATAAACAAATGAGATTATGCCCAGTGCTTGAGGAATTCTGTGAAAATGAGCTTCTCAAGAGATCACCAAGATGATTTCATGTCAGAACTCATATCTGTGCTCCTGTTCTGCGCCGGCCCCAAAAGGTGAGGTGACATTCCTCATTCAACCGTCCCTCATTCGCAAAAACACATTGTTGGCTTTGTTCACTCTGACAAATGTCATTTCTGTGAGACTCCTTGCATCTATACCTTTGTGCACATATCCACTTTTCTGGTTTTTTTTTTTAAAGATTTTATTTATTTATTTGTCAGAGAGAGAGAGAGCACAATCAGGGGGAACAGCAGGCAGAGGGAGAGGGAGAAACAAGCTCCCTCTGGAGCAGGGAGCCCAATGCAGGACCCTGAGATCATGACCTGAGCTGAAGGCAGATGCTTAACAGACTGAGCCGCTCAGGTGTGCCCACTTTTCTGTTTATAAGGCAAATGCTTAGCCATGGGAATAAATGGGAATTCTGGAGTCTCCATTCATTTCTGTTTATTTTGCCTGTTCCCGGTCCTGGAGTGTTATGGTGTCGATGACATCGGTGGTTTCATCTTTGGTTACATTATAGATTCTGTTGCTCTCCCAAGTCGGTTCCATTCCCCATTACATTTTCTAGTTGGTTACAGTTAGTGATTAAGAAAACCATTGATTTTGGGGGCCTGGGTGGCTCAGCGGTTTAAGCCGCTGCCTTCGGCTTGGGTTATGATCTCAGGGTCCTGGGATCGAGTCCCACATCGGGCTCTCTGCTCAGCGGGGAGCCTACTTCCCTCCCTCTCTCCGCCTGCCTCTCTACTTGTGATCTCTCTCTGTCAAATAAATAAATGGAATCTTTAAAAAAAAAAAACCATTGATTTTTATATTGCGATAATACACACAAAATTTGCCATTTTAACCATGTTTATGTGGCTGGTTCTGTGGCACGAAGTACATTCCCATCTTTGTGGAACCTTCCTCACCAACCATCTTCAGAACTTCTTCATCTTCCCAAGTAGACTCCATACCCATTAGACAGTAACCCCCCCTCCCACCCTACCCCCCCCCTCCTGCAACCACCATTCTACTTGGGGTCTTCATGAGTTTGACCACTCTGGGAATCCCATGGAATATTGGTCCTTTTGTGATTGGCTTCTTTCATCTCGAGTGATGTCTTCAAGGTTCACCCGTGTTGTAGCATGGATCTGTACTTCATTTCTTTATATGATTCAATATCCCATTGTACATACACATCACCCTGTGTTCATCCATTCGTCTGTCGATGGACACTTGGGTTGCTTCAACTTTCTGGCTATTGGTTGTAATGCTACTGGGAACATGATGAAAATCCCGCCCACGAATATCCGTTTGAGTCCTTGTTTTTACTTCTTTAGATGTATTTCCTGAAATGGAGTTTCTGGATCATGCAGCAATTCTATGTGTAATTTTTTTTTTTTTTTGAGGTCTTGCTGTGCTATTTTCCACAGCCACTGCACCATTTTATATTCCCACCAGCAATGCACCAGGGTTCCAATTTCTCCACATCTTCACCAACACTTATATATATATTTTTAATAGCCATCCTAATGAACATGAAAGCCACTTATTTGCATGTGCTGATCTTGTATTCCACCGCCTTACCCAATTCTAGTAACTTCTCTTTTGGTGTCTTGGATTTTCCAGGTAGTTCATCACAACACCTGAAATAGCAACAATATATTTTTTTCCTCCATTAGACTCTGGCCCCATTTTCTTGTTTTACTGTCAAGGACCCACAGGACAAGGGTGAAGAGAAGGGGTGATCACAGGAACCCTTCTTTCTAGTGTCACACTATTATATGTCATCATGATTTGTGCAAGTTTCTGGTGGACGTCCTGATTAGGGTTAGGAAGGTGGCCTTCCATGACCGGATTTCTAAGAGTTTTATGGACAATATTCAGCTTTGTCTAAAGTTTTTTTTGGAAGTCTATGGAGATAACTGTATGGCTCAATGTAGTGAACCACACTGATAGATACCCCCACGAAAACCCATTCTTGTTAGCGTTATTTGTTTATTAGTTAGATAAACCTCCCGTCATACAGTATTTGTGCTTGATATAGGGTCCCTGGACTACATTAGATTACGAACCCAAATTAACAAGTCCAAAGGTTAAGGAAAGAGAAGTGGTAGTGATGGATATGGGTCGTGTCCTTGCCCCAAGGAGGGCACATGAGTGGGGGAAAATCCCAAAGGGACAAGGTTTTTTCATTTCTTTTTTTCTTTTTTATTCAAAGTAGGCTCCATGCCCAGTGTCAAGCCCAATGCAGGACTTGAACTCATGACCCTGAGGTCAAGACCTGAGCTGAGATCAAGAGTCGGGTCCTTAACCGACGGAGCCACCTGGGTGCCCCAAAGGAGCAAGGTTTTTTCAAAGACCTGACTTGCTCTAACAGGATGAAGAAGATTTGGGGCATCAAAGTTAAGCTTGAGGAGAGTTCTGGATGTGTTTGGAAGAAACATTTGAGTGAATAGCTTGCGACTGTTGAGCTGCCTACGTAATGAGAACCTGTGTTCGTCCAAGAGCCCAAAATGCTTGGATGGGCAGGACTGTGGCAGAGCTGGCTTCTCTATGCAATGAAAAGGAGAAGACGTGGAGGAAGAAGGGGAAGCCGGCGAAACAGAGAGGTGCCTGCTAGAGAGGAGAAAAAGAAAAGGAAGCAAACCCTGGCATTGGGCAGCCAAGAAGGGCCAATGAGAGAAGGGCTAGTCTACTGGGCACAGGGGATATTTGCTGGAATTCCCTGCTGCAGACGCTACTAGTGCACTGGGGGGCCAAGTTCTCTCTGGCTGGAGGACACTGTCCACGGAGAAGGCAAGAGCTGAATGCCCCTGAATGCACCAGATTTTAGACCACCCCAAGCTGCAAGGACCTCGAGCTGACTTTGGGTTTCATGGTACCAGAACTCAGTACAACTTGCAAAAAGAAAGCTTTAGTCTAGAGGCTCTTAACCAAGTATAGGTGGGTCCTTCAAGGGGTCTGTGAATAGAACTTAAGAGGTCCATAAATTTATTTTTTAAAGAAGTGTTTTTAATAATTTTTTGTTTTTTTAAGTAATCTCTATGCCTCATGTGGGACTTGAACTCATGACCCTGAGCTCAAGGGTCACATGCTCTACTGACTGGGCCAGCCAAGTGCCCCAGGTCCGTGAATTTAAATAGGAAGAGGTTACCTCTTTATTTTTCCTAATCTCTAACTGAAATTGAGCATTTCCTTCTATTAGGAGCATAGGCAACAACCGCTTCATCTTAGCCTCACCTGGAAAAATCGCAGAGATTTTCATACCCAGCTTGAGTAGTTGCTGGTACTGTTGTCTCCATTTATTGCTACTCAAAATCACTGGTCGTAGACCCAGGAGCATCAGAGTGGGGTGGGGCTGGACCCCGAGGACCAGCCCAAAGGCGGGGGAAGTGTTCTTTATGCGTCTTCGGGTCCCCCCCACCCCCGGCATATTCTCTGTGCTGGACCCTGGTGGCCGGGGCAAGTACAGGGTGACAAGGTCGACCTGCCTAGAGGCAATCAGGGGCTGGGGAGATGCACAGCTGCGCCAGGCGCACAGCTGCAAACAGTGACTCAGGCTCTGAGAGCTCAGAAGAGGGCCTGGGGGTGGGGGGTGGGGGGGGCAGGCAGACAAGGGTTTCTCACGGGAAGTGACATTTAAACTGAAATTTTCGGGATATATTAAGAAGTGTGCCCACGGACATAAGATTTTCCTTTAACCAGAAAAATCCCTCCTCGAGCCTGTGTGAATCTTGGCTTATAGTTCAGAGGAGTAAAAAGCAGAAATTTCCCCTGGCTGTGGGGGAGAAACAGGAAACCACCCAGAAACCCTCAGCAGAAGGAGGACGGGAATTCCCGGGGTCCCGGGATGGAGCGGACGTTTTCACAGGACGCCCCTGAGCTGGGGCTGCCTCTGGCCCCGCTTCCTGGCTGGAACGGAAGCTCAGGGAGCTCACGAGCCCTCGGCGGCTGTGCGGGCTCCCGCGCCGCGGGCACCTGTGCCCGGCGTGGACCTGGCCCCCGTACACACCTGCGGAGCGCGGGGGGCAGATAAAGCCACCTCCTTCCACAGCTGCTGGGGGGGCAGCCCATGACGCAGCCCGTCTGTCTAACATTCGTGTCTCTAGGTCACCACGCTGCCCTGCATGCCAGGGGACCCAGGACGACCCCCACCGAAACTCCTGCGGGTACCGCCCTGCTTCATGGAGCAGGTGGACCCCCAACACCTGGACTGCTCAGGTGCAAAGCGTCGCTGCCCTCTTCTGGGACCGCAGGGTGCTGTCAAGGGATCCCTTTCCTCCGGGCGCCGCCCCCGCTGGAAGGATGAGGTCCCGGGTTAGGGCGGGCAGCGGGCTGGGAGCATCTCCACCCGGAGCCTTCATCCTCGGTGGGGGAGGAAGGTTGCCTTTCCTCGGGGCCTGACTTGGGCCTGTCCCTGAACGTTTCTACCCCCTCGCAGCTCCCTCTGGTCATGTTAGGGGCTGACTTTGAAGCCCCAAACTCAACTGTTGAAGCAGTAGCCCTCAACGGCTGAGAAGGTGACTGTGTTTGGAGATGGGGCTTTAAAGAGGTAATTACGTTAAAATGAGGTATTTAGGGAGGCCCTAATCCAATAGGACTGGTGTCTGTTTAAGAAGAAGACCCCGTGGGGCGCCTGAGGGGCTCAGTCGCTAAGCGTCTGCCTTCAGCTCTGGTCATGATCCCAGGGTACTGGGATCAAACCCGCATCCGGCTCCCTGCTCAGCGGGAAGCCTGCTTCTCCCTCTCCCTCTGCCTGCTGCTCCCCCTGCTTGTGCTCTCTCTGTTTCTCTCTCTCTCTGTCAAATAAATAAATAAAATCTTAAAAAAAAAAAAAAAGAAGAAGAAGAAGAAGAAGAAGACTGGTGTTCTTTTAACAAACGCACACCCAGAAGACTACCCGAAGTCACAGAGAGAAGACAGCCTAGGGACAAGCCCAGGACAGAGTCCTGGGAACACCAACCCTCCAGGGCTCAGACTTTCAGCCTCCAGAACTGTGAGGAAACACATTTCTATTGCTTGCGGCCCCCAGCCTGTGGTGCTTTGTTACCCCAACCCTAACAAATGAATACAAGTCATGTCACTGCATGAATTTATTCAATGGGCTCCCAGAGGTCACACCCACACTTTCTGTCACCACAAAGGAGAAATAAACAGAAATGCCCTTCGGAGACTCATAGGTCAGAAAGGCCTTTTGACTCAAGGAATGGTTATTTGGTTATTTGGTGACCTTCAGGCCTATTCAGTAAGAAAAACAGGGTTTCAGAGCTCAAATTTCCCAGAAGCAAGAGCTCCTCCTCCCTGATGTCAGAGGACCCACGCATGAGAGACACTGATATTTGCTAATGTCAACTTTGCACATGGAGAAGGATAACCACATGCCCCTGAGTCAGGTTATGGCTCATATGTGTATGGAGGTTAGTGGGTTTTGACAAAAAAAAAAAAAAAAATCTCGGGGCGCCTTGGTGGCTCAGTGGGTTAAAGCCTCTGCCTTTGGCTCAGGTCATGGTCCCAGGATCCTGGGATCGAGCCCCACATCGGGCTCTCTGCTCAGTGGTGAGCCTGCTTCCCCCTCTCTCTCTGCCTGCCTCTCTGCCTACTTGTGATTTCTGTCTGTCAAATAAACAAACAAAAAACCTCATGCCATCCCTTAGTCTTTTGCCAGGTTTATTAGAAATGTGCCTGACTTTACAGGACAAACAATAAAAATAAGTCCAACTTTGAAGTTTCATTAAGGGTACGTGGCAGCCAATCTTTTAAACTTTAAGAGCATTTCATTGATTACCAAGAAAGACCTCAGAAGACTCTGGAAATTCGGCCCGTCTCTCACTCCCGGGGCCACAAATTGCCCCGCAAATAAGGGCCCCCAGCTGGGCCCCAGTTTAGTAAGACCAAGAACTCAAGTGACTGTCAATTTCCAGAATACAAGGGATTGGGGCACCTGGGTGGCTCAGTCGGTTAAGCGTCTTCCTTCAGCTCGGGTCATGATCCCAGGGTCCTGGGATCGAGCCCCACATCGGGCTTCCTGCTCAGTGAGGAGTCTGCTTCTCCTTCTGCCTCTGTCCCCTACTCATGTTTTCTCTCTCTGAAAAAATAAATAAAATCTGAAAAAAAAAAAAAAAAAGGAATGTGAACTTTAAAACAATTTTTTCTGAAAAAAGCAATTCATGTTCCTTGGATTCAGTTGGACTGTGTTTACAAGAATAAAAAAGAAAAAGAAATATCCTAGCCAACTCCAACCCCCAGAGGTCATTGCTGGTTAATAGGTTATGATCTTTCTTTCCAAACCTTTTTCTCTGCGTACTCACATCGGTTTTACTCAGGGGCTGGAGCCTTCCAGGGGCTTTGCCCCAGGGCTCTTAGCATAAAAACTGCCCAGCTTCTAAGAAAAGAAAGGGAAAGGGAAGGGGAAGGAAAGGAAAGAAAGGATTTCTCCAGGCTGCCTGACATCTTGTTCTGTGCTCTGTTATTTAGGTGAAGAAACACAAACATCTTGGTTTTATTCTGGTTGAGAAGAACCTGGCAGCCAGTCCCCCACGCCAGACCCCTTCCCCAGATCAAAGGTTCACAGAGGCGGTCTGTGATCCCGGCTAATGGCCACCAATTCCTTGCTCGGCCAAAGTCAACCTGGGCACTCAGCCAGGAGGTCAGGTGGGTTTTTGCAAGTCTGGGCATCTTAATCAGATCCAAAGCCTTTTTAGGAAATAATAACACAGGGAATCTTGGGCTCAGGAGTGAGAGATCTGTGGAGTTCAGCAGGACTGTCCTACACCTCTCCTGATTTGGGGCAGAGTCCGCAATTCTGCACCAAACGCCTAAGTAGAACCTTCGCCCGGCTTCGGTGGGCAGTTCACACACACAGTGATCACGGCTTTGCTTCCCAACCTGGGAGCCTTTCATTTTTTTTTTTTTAAGATTTTATTTATTTATTCAACAGACAGAGATCACAAGTATGCAGAGAGGCAGGCGGGGGTGGCGGGGTGGGGGGGGGGGAAGCAGGCTCCCTGCTGAGCAGAGAGCCTGATGTGGGGCTGGATCCCAGGACCCTGAGATCATGACCTGAGCCGAAGGCAGCGGCTTAACCCACTGAGCCACCCAGGTGCCCCCTTGGGAGTCTTTCAAGTCCTGACATCCCCCCTTAATAATTGTGCCCCTTCCACCTCTGTGCTAAGGAGCCCAACTACCCTTCAGATACATAAGGGAGGCGTGTGTGTTTGTACATGTGTGTAACGTGTGTGTGTGTGTGTGTGTGTGTGTGCATAAAGGACTCAAAGAAGAAAACGCTGCAAATCCAGCCTCACACAATCTCTTCATGGTAACTTTTTTAACTTTTAACTTCAACGGTAACTTTTTTAAAAATATCGGGATTGTGAGAATATCTGCTTCTCTCTACAACTTTTCTTCATAGTATTTAAACTCGACCCTTCACGCTGAAATATGCTCAATTCCTAGAATGTATTTAAATGTGTGTGTGCATACACACACGTACACACATACAGTTTCACGCAGTGCCACGCAGGTACGCAGTGACAGCTACTATGATTATAATTGTTATTTCGGGTGAGAGTCTGGCCTTTCGAAGGGAATGGGAACAAAGACGGAGGCCCTGGGAGTAAGGACCTAAGACACCCGGGACCCCAGCTCTGCCTCTGTAAACCAGGCGGCTCCCCGCGGGCCAGCGGAGTGGTTGGCTCCTAAGGTAGCTGGAGCGTTGCCTCCGCCCCCTTGTGGTGGAAACGGAGAACGGCAGGGTGCCTGGTGGGCCTTGAAAATGTTCCTTTGAGTCCATGTCAGTGATGCCGGGTTTATCACTATTATTACGATCACTGTGGTTGTTACCCCGACTGGCTGATGGCTATTATTCAGGAGGACAGTCTTCGCCCCATATCCGGGCACGGTGCTAAGTCAGAACTCCACACACTGCGGAGGACGACTGTTAGCACTGCCATTTCTAGAGCAGGAAGCTAAGCTCAGAGAGGTTGGGTAACTTGCCCAGCGCCACACACCTCTTAGGAAATGAGCCCTAACCCCAGGCACAACCCGGGCCCTCGACCGTGTCCCACCGCACCAAGCCCCACCACACACCATCGCCACCACAGTGCTTCTCCAACAGGAGTGAGTCACGTGCAGACCGTTTACAAGAAAATTGAGACTTGAGAAACCTCATTGGAAGTAGACCCCTGTAACCCCAGGTGGTCCCGGGTGCTGTCACAGCCACCTGTATGACACAAGGAGGGGAGGGCTTCCCTGGCTGCTGTCATCTTAGTTGGTCCAGAATAAACCGATCCATTTTTCCAGATGACCATGACCCCCGAAATGAAAACATAGTGAAAATTTAATTCTCAAGGGGTGTGTGGGCAAAGCACCACCTTCCTCCCTCCACTCTGCCAACCAATTTTAAGACACCCCAGGCTAGGAAATATTGGTTGAGAATATGGGTAAAGAATAAAATAGTTGATGCCATGGGGTCCCTTTAACAGTTCCTGAGTAGGGTCGCCTGGGTGGCCCAGTCGGTTTAAGTGTCCAACTCTCGGTTCTGTCCCAGGCCATGATCTCAGGGTCATGAGTTCAAGCCCTGTGTGGGGCTCCACGCTCAGTGGGGAGCCTGCTTAAGTTTCTCTCCCTCTGCGACTCAGGACTCTGGGATCACAGCATGAGCCAAAGGCAGACGCCTCACCTACCGAGCCATCCAGGCACCCCAATAAATAAAATCTTAAAAAAAAAAACAAAACAGTTTCTAAGTAGCTGGCTCTTAAATTGTTTTTTGTTTGTTTGTTTGTTTAATTTGCAAGTCTTTCCCTGGATTTAATTTGAATCTGAATCTTGACCTGCCTCGGGCAGAGTCCCCTCAAGGCAGAGCTGAGACAAAGCCTGGGCCACAGTTAATCTGGTTGACTGGGAAGTGATCCCCGGAGGCAGGAGCGAGGGACAGGGAAGGGACACAGAGGAGAGCCACACCAGCCGCACTGCCCAGGTGCCCACTAGAACCCTCTGCAGAGTGTGGAGACTTGATGTCAGGTTGTCCCTTGCCCGAGGGAGCTGGGGGACGGCTGTCCTCCCATGCTCGCCCCGCACTGGTGGAAGGGGGCAGTGACCCCGGGGCCTGATGGGTTGTCATAACAAATTAGCACAGACTGGGCACCTTAACACCACAGACGTTAATTCTCTCGCCCTTCTAGACACCAGAAGTCCGGAATCCGTTTCACTGGGCCAAAATCCAAGTGCCTCGCTCCTTCTGAGGGCCCCAGGGGAGAATCCACACCCTGCCCTCTCCAGTTTCTGGGGCATTTTCTGGGCTCAGAGCCGCACCGCGACCCCCCCCCCCCCCACGCCTCCTTCATATTACTTTCTCCCCGCTGCTCCGTGCGTCCAAGTTCCTGCTCTGCCTCCTTCTTATAAGGACACTTGGGCAGTCATTTAGGGCCCGCCTGGGTAATCTGGGGGTGATCTTCTGAGCTCAGGATCCTTAATAACATCTGCAAGAATTATCTTCCCCAATACGGTGGCGTTTACAGGTTCCGGGGGCCGGGACGTGGGTATATCTGTTGGGGGGAGCGTGTACCCGCCATCCCCGGATCCAAGCAGGAGACAAGAATCTCTTGCTGCGGGTGAGACCTGTCAGCGCCAGGCCGGTGAAGGCCGGCTGGAGCCCACGAGCTCCGGGTGGCCGGGGGCGCGGGGAGAACCCAGCGGACCGCGCCGCCCGCCTCTGCTGCCGGAGCAGGCCTGGAGGCGGGAGGCGCAATCCCGGCCCTGAGGTCCCTAGGAGTCCCACGGCTGTGTTTCGGCCCGGGTGGGTGAATGTCTTCCAGGTGCTGTGGCCCCCGTGGGCGGGAGGCAGCTACCACGTGTCACTTCTGTCCAGGGACGCGTAATTAAGAGAACCTGCGAGAATGCCTGGGGCACGTTTTTCTACCCGTGTTTGCTTTTCACTCACCAGCAGCAGCTCTGGGACGATTGCAGGAGGCACCTACCGGGTCGCCGGCCGTCGCCGGCCTTCTCTGTCCACCGAAAGGCAGATCAGCCCAGACCCCACGCATGTCGGCCCCTCGGCCCCTGCCCGGACCCAAAGTCCTTACTGTGGCGTCACGGGATGCGGCTGGGACAGCCCTGTCCACCAGCGCCCGGGCATTGCCTGGCCTCCCAGGGAAGGGACCTATGAAGGCGCGAGAGACAGAGATAGACAGAGACGGAGAGAGACACACCGAGGAGACCGGCGGCAGCGTAGCACCCAGGGCGGGGTGCGGGGTGGGGGGGCGCTGTTGAGAGCCGCGCAGTGCGTTTCCGAGGAGGCTTTCCCAGGGGCACCTGCCCCGCTCCGAGATGCGGGGACAGCACCGCGACTTCCCGCCACGCTTATGTGCCTGCCGCACGGCTACCGGCCGCGTGTGTACACGAAAAAAGGAAGTTAACACCGACGCTCGGAATTTGAAAATGTTCCCAAATTGTAGTCTGCTTACGGCGTAGGCCGTGCGCCCGCCGAGCTGGAGACTGAGAAGGCGCAGAAAGAGGCTGTGGAGCCCCCGAGGGCTCCTGCGTGGTGCAGAGCCTTGCGGGAAGTTTACGCATCTACCAGCCGACGCGCGTGTGCCTGATCGCTTTTTTTTTCATTTGACTGTATCTTGGAAATCATTCCATAGGGGTTTTTAAGGAACTCTGTCATTTGTCTTTCTTTTGCAATGGCTTAGTGTCTCACGGTAGAGATGTGTTGTAAGTTATTTAACTTGGTCTTTTCTTTTCTAAGGGGAGCTGGGCCTGGAGCCCCACATGGGGCTTGAACTCAGACCCTGAGATCAAGACCAGAGCTCAGATCAAGAGTCAGACACTTAACCGCCTGAGCCACCCAGGTGCCCCAGCCTGGTGTGTTAATGGACATTGCCTGTTGTGTTCAGTCTTTTTCGAACAATGGAGTCTTTAACTACCTCTTACAGAGGTAATTCCCAGATATGCAAGGCGGGGGTTGAGATGCTGCCGCCTGCCGGGGAGAGACCCCCGCCACCACGAGCTGAGAGGAGAGGAAGGATCCTCTTCTAGAGGCTTCAGGGGGAGCATGGTTCTGCCGACACAGTGATCTTGGACGTCTAGCCTCCAGAAGGTGAAACAGTAAGTTTCTGTTGGACCGTCAGTTTGTGGCATTATGGATTATGGCAGCCGCAGGAAACGAATACACACACTACCTTAAATTTCATCACCGATAGAAATCACAGGTAGTTTCATGCAAAATTATCATTGTCACAATATCTCAAAATGTTGTTTAAGTGCATTACTACTTTGAAATTACCATAATTAGGCCCAAAGCTACATCTTTTTATTTAATGGGGTAAGAAATACCTTATACATTTAAGATTATGTTTAAGATAGTCCTCTAACTGTATTTAAATGTAATTATTTTCTTTATTATTCTTTTTTATTCTATTTTAAGCCATTATTTGGGGAGGGCTTCACCAGAATGCCAAAGGCTCCATGGCCCTGGGGGTGCGTGGGGGGTGGGGAGTGGGTGCGGGGCGGGGGGGTGTCAGCCTGAGATGCAGTACTCAAATATTTCCAGCAGAGGGCACTAGAGCACCTACGCAAAGCTTCCTATACATTCATGCTGCCTATTTTACTGTATTTTCCTCCACGGCAGAAACAGAAATCTCCTTTAAATTCATATGATTTTTAGACTGCTAATAATTTATGCGCTGTGATCAGAATATGGAAATATTTCCAGGCTTGCTATCCTATTTCCATACCATTGTTGATTCTTAAAATTTCCATACCATTTTATAAATGCTTAAATGAACAGTTGGTACAGAAGTTATTTTTAAACAGTATCCCATAGCTGGAACTACTTTGTAATTTCTATATCCTATGTGGAAGTAAGCAATGAGCATAAAATGGAAATTAATATAAAGAATAGCCTGGGGCACCTGGGTGGCTCTGTCAGTTAAGCATCCTACTCTATGATTTCTGCTCAGGTCATACATATGTCATGATTTCAGGTCGTGAGATTGATGCCCATTTCGGGTTTTGTGTTCAGCATAGAATCTGCTTGTCCCTCTCCCCCTGCTCCTCCCCGTTTGCGTGTTCTCTCTCTCTCTCTCTCAAATAAATAAAATCTTTTTTAAAAACACAAAAACATTCTCTCTCTCCCTCTCCCTCTGTGTTTCCCCACCCCTCCCCACCAAAATTAAAAAAAAAAAAATAGTCTGGTTGGCTCATTGAATAGAGCCCACAACCCTTGATCTTAGGGTTGTGAGTTTGAGCCCCACGATGGGCGTAGAACTACATAAAAAAAGAAAGAAAAGAAAGATAGATAAATAAAGGCCTGACCATGTTACAAATATACACAAAGCACCTAATAATGTGAGCCATAGTGATAACGGTTTGAAATGGCCTTCTAAGTCTTTGCCTGACCCAACAGGAACATTATCTAAAGGCTTCCCAGTGCGTACGTAACATAGTCCTTTTTTTCTTAGTGAAAGAAACACCTTCAGAATGCTTTTTCTCAGATGGTCTGATCGCTTTGATATTTGTTAAATTATCTGAATGAACTGGGCGCTGGGCTATTTAGTTTCTTATTTGACACGATCGTTTTGACGGGGAGACCAGTCTAAAGGCAGGACAACTTTGTCCTTCTCTTGCTTCCAGGTCCAACCCCCAACTCTTTGCTCTTCATGCCAGCAAACCTCACAGACGGCTGTCTGCCTGGTTTTCCTGATGGACCCGGACGAGAGAAGGAGGGAGGGACTGTAGCAGGTAAGCACCTCTTTCTTCCTTTGCCATCAGTAAGCCCTGTGATTAGCAACTCAACAGTGGTCCCTTAAGCATTCCTGGAGGATACTCTGTGTATCTCTGTGGCCCAGCTTTACACAGGGCAGGGCTCCCTCCTTGCATCGCAGGGCAATGGTATAGCATAATTTTGGGTTTAAACAAATATGACTTCAGATCCTAACTGCACATAGTAAGTGACGTCAGTCAAATGACTTACCTTTGAACATTATCTCTGAGTAATGAGTAATTAGTTCTGAAAACCCCGTATATTTCTCTTCACTAGTACTTATCTCAGAACAATGCTCATCTCTGAAATTATCTCTGAATGTGAGTTGTCTCCTCCATAGAATGGGGTAGCAATCGCTGTTTCAGGGGGTTGCTATGCAAATTGGATTCAGTTTCATTTGTAAAGTGGCAGTGTCCACCAGCGTGAACCCCCATCCCTTCCTGCTCCCCCAAACACATGCTTCTTCCTCCTTGGAAAAGTTACAGAGACCAAGTTGGCACGTTACTTCATGATCCTAAGAGACTTAGAAAGAGGCAAGGTGGGAGGAAAAGAGAAAATCATGACTCTCATTCAAATGGAAGAATGGCCACATGTTAAAGGTCTTATTTAGCACCTTGATCCAATTCAGGAATCAGACAGATTTTATAACACTAGTTCAATAAGGAAGTCAAGAAGCAAAAATTTGGGATGCCGGGGTGGCTCACTTAGTTAAGCATCTGCCTTCGGCTCAGGTCATGATCTCGGGGTCCTGGGATCGAGCCCCACATTGGGCTCTGGCTCAGTGGGTGTCTGCCTCTCCCTCTGCCCCTCCCCCTGCTTGTGCTCTCTCTCTCTCTCTCAAATAAATAAATGAAATCTTTTTTTTAAAAAAAGCAAAAATTTATATGGAGTAAAGGAAATGTTGAAATGAATTGAAAGAAGGCAAAACTGTTTTTTTCCATAATTTGGGAGGAGAGTCAGCTAGGATTCCCCTAGACGGACAGAATTCACATGGAAACCACTTATCTACAGTCACAGAGTTGTAAAATAGCTCAGAATCAGAAGGGGGAAACATCGGAATCAAATAAGGCAGAAGAGTGTGCATAGTTTTCCATTGGGAAACTCTCTTCTACCACTGCACGGGGTAGAATGTGGCTATGATGGGCTCCTTTATTACTTCCTACTTCCTGCAGTTAGATCATACAGCTACTCTCCTAATTTCATCCAAGTCTGTTGTGAAATTACCAAAAACCAAGGACCTGGGTCCTAGGACAAAGCAGCATGCTCTTAGCTGTTTGCCAGAAACCAATGCATCGCTATAGAGAAAGTGCCAGCAGCGCGAGCACAGCCCCTCCTGGCCCCACAGCTGACCTCCCACCCCCAGACTGCAGCCCGGGCAGGTGGGCTGCATGTGAGGGCGCCGGGAGGGAGACTGACCAGCTTGGTGGTCTCCTAGTCAATTTTCCATCCAGCAGGCTGCTCAGGTAAAGCTCTCTGCCCAGGAGAGCCCACCACTAACCCCCATTTTTAAGCCCTGGAGGTCTGCTGACTAATACAACACAAATTCTTTTTTTTTTTTTTTTAAGATTTTATTTATTTATTTGACAGAGATCACAAGTAAGCGGGGCGGGGGGGAAGCAGGCTCCCCGCTGAGCAGAGAGCCCGATGCAGGGCTCAATCCCAGGACCCTGGGATCATGACCTGAGCCAAAGGCGGAGGCTTAACCCACTGAGCCACCCAGGTGCCCCAACAAATTCTTTCCCCCACAACTTCTCCAATTGTTGAAACTCTTAGAAGGCCATGCACCCCAGTTTGGGACCCTCCCACCTCCACTCCTGAGTTCAGGAGAACATTGGTCCTAATGTGATTCCGTCACGTTGCCGGTGGGTGGGCACTTGGTCTACAGTTGACGTCGGCAGATAGTGCCATCACTTGCTCATCACTCCGGGTTAGTAGGTTAGTAATTAACTGCACAAGGGAAGTGACCCGGAATCGTGATTTATATTGATTGAACTACCTGGCTTCTGTGTTGAAAGTGGATTAGCAAGTGGGTTCAGCTCCATTCAGCCGTTTTCTGCTCCAGTGGACTTCCGACTTAGCAGGGGTGGGACCAGGGTCAGGCAAGGGAGGCATTTGTTCTTACTGCAAAATTTAAGGACTACCAGGTGCCCCCCCCCAAAAAAAAATCCATTATTAAGATACATAATATTTCAATATAACACATTTTTTAAAAAATCAAAATCAATGCAAAAATCCATGATAAACAAAATATGAAAACTGTAAGTGAAAAGAAGATCCAACCCTGTACATGCAGAACCCTGAAGATGAGTCCTGGTCCACCCTAGCCCAGGCAAAGGCAAATCAGGCCCCTCAGGGTTTGTGCATCCAGGCTCTTGCAGCATAATTTCATAATAGCAATTGTACATTTAAGATTTGCATTTCATTGAAAGTAAATTTTACACTGAAGGGAAAAAACTAAGCAGATATCAAATTCCAATTAATTAAATATTTTCAGAGCAGGTATACTGATGTTCGCAATTTACTTTATCAAAAAAAAAAATTGGGTGGTTTATGGACTAGCAGAGAGAAGGATAGAGGGATAGATATTGATGAAGTATAGTAAAATGTTAATTATAGCATCTAGGGGGTAAGTATATAGGTGTTCACTATAAAATTCTTTCAACTTTGCTGTTATGTTTCAAAATTTTCAAAAAGTTTTAGAAATTTTAAATATTGGTGGGGTGGGGGGTGCCTGCATGGCTCAGTTGTTACACATCTGCCTTTGGCTCAAGTCATGATCCCAGGGTCCTGGGATTGAGCCCCACATTGGGCTCCCTGCTCAATGGAAAGCCTGCTTCTCTCTCTCTCACTCCCCCTGCTTGTATTCCCTCTCTCACTGTCTCTCTCTCTCTCTCTCTCTCTCTGTCAAATAAATAAATTAAATCTTTAAAAATAAATAAATATTAGGGAGGGAAAAATAATCCAGTCTGCTGCAATAAATGTAGGATCACCAGCTCCCAAGTTAAGGATCTTGGACTTGTTGCTTTTCTTGTCCATTAGTGAGTAGGAAATGTTAAGATTTTGGCTCTAAGTGAACCATATTTGCTGTCCTCAATGACATGTGTTAGATCACAACCAGTGCTGCCTGGCAGAAGTCCCCAATGTCTTTGCAAGAACAACTAACTACTTTTATTTTTTTCCAAAGCTCTGATAGCACCTATTGTGTAACAATTCAACAAAAAGTAAATTTCTGCTTTCAAGACCATTTACTCTATGTCATGCCTTCAGCACTGCTCAGCACTTTGTCGATATTTTTTTTTTAAAGATTTTATTTATTCATTCGACAGAGAGAGATCACAAGTAGGCAGAGAGGCAGACAGAGAGAGAGAGGAGGAAGCAGGCTCCCCACCAAGGAGAGAGCCCGATGCGGGGCTCGATCCCAGGACCCTGGGATCAGGACCTGAGCCGAAGGCAGAGGCTTTAACCCTCTGAGCCACCCAGGCGCCCCACTTTGTCGATATTTAATGATTGCTAGCTATTGAAGAGTGGCAGAATACGCCATGCCAAAATATGCCACTTTGGCTTAAGGATCCTTTCAAACTGAAGACGACAGAGAAGAAACAGATGCTAAAAAAGCTCTCTGCCTTTTCTTATTTGCCTAATAGCAGGACATAAACTTATAAAGGTGTCACTCCTCCCTTCTTACCAGGAAGGACAAAGGTTAATCTCTAAGACAACTTTAAACCCTTATCAATGAAGGAGGTATCAATTGAAATCTACATAAAAAATCTCATTCATGTTTATTTTGCTTTTCCTGGGCATAACTGTTCTTCCTACACCTTTCTTTCTTTTATCTTTAGCTGAAGATAGTGTTTAAGCCTGAGTTCTAAGCCACCTCTGGGAGTTATTCATTTTTCCTCGCATCTCTCTCAGGTATACAGGAGGTTAACATGTTTGCAAACTTCTGTCTATTTTTCTCTTGCATGTATTTGCCACCCATGTGTCTTGAAGTTTGGGGTTTGAGCCCAGAAATCTGAAAACCAAGATACAAAGACATATTTGTTAATAGAAGCAAAGGATGGCCTGGGCAATTTTCTAAATAACCACACTATTTAGCAACTGTTTTGTTTGTTTTCCTAATTAAAGCATTATTGAGATATAATTCACATATTATAAGTTTTGTCCACTCAAAGTTTACAATTCAATGTAAATTCAGTGTGTTCACATAGTTGAGCAACCATCACCACATCAATTTTAGAACATTGTCATCATCCCACAAAGAAAGACCGTAGCCTATAGCCAGCACCTCCCAAATCCTGTATCTGCAATCCCTCAACCGAGGCAACCATTCATTCACTCTGTCAATATAGATTTGCCTGTTGCAGAAATTTCGTGTAAATGGAAGTATACCATAGGTCCCCTTTCATGACTGACTTCTTTCACTTGGCATATGGTTTTCAAGGTTTATCCATACTGTAGCATGTGTCAGTATATATGTCTATAATACATTTCATTTATCCATTTAACAACTAATAGATATTGGATTGTTTCCACCTTTTGACTAGTATGTATATGCTGCTGTGAACATGCATTTAGAAGCTTTAGAACATGTAGATATGTGTTTTCATTCATCTTGGGTACATATCTAGGATTGGAATCATTGGGTCATATATCAGTTCGATGTTGAACCTTTTCAGGCACTGCCAGACTGTTTTCCACAGTGAAATTTTGAAATTCCTACCAGGGTATGGGTGTTGCAATTTCTCACATCCTTGCCACCACTAGTTATTACTTGTCTTTTTTATGATAGCCATCCTTTAGCAGCCAAACATGCCAAAAGGAGGTTGGGGTGGAACAGATATTTACATTAGGCTCATCATGTACTGAACCCATGGTGGAGAGTGAGTTAATTTGTGTTTCCTCAGAATTAGACATTGAGACAAGGATTCCAGGGCAAGCAGATTATTTTGGAGGTAAATAAAACACTGTAAGCAGAGCAGGGAAGTGAGACCAGAAGGCAGAGCAATGAGTGCGTGGTCAGCAATCAAGCAAGGAACTACCATGGACAAGGAGAGCTTGGGACCCCCACGGAAGCTCTGAGTCAGTACAGAGCACATAATTTTCAGGTCTCCTGAGAGATCAGAGACCTGGGGTATTTATACCTCTTCTCTCAGCCATTGGTTGAGGCTGCTCTTGGAGGAGGGGGCATTAATTCCCTGCCGCTGCCATGAAGAGAGCCAGAGACAGCCCACCACTAACACAGAAGAAAAGGAGGTTCTGGCAGTTTGAAGTTGGGCTGGTGTGCCTGAAAGAGTTTGAACAAGGAGGTATAGGCAGGTCACTGAACAACTACCCTACAGGTTGTATGAAATGGTGCCTTAAGTCTCATCAAGGCAAGTTGGGAACACCTGGCAGAATGGAATACATTACTGTGTCAAGTGATGATCTGAATTTGTGGTCAGAAAGACAAAAACAGTGCAGAGAGATGGCCACATATCAAATGAGTCCATTTACAGGAGATGCCCATAAAAGGCAAATCCCTAGAAAGCGAAGGCAGATTTATGTTCACCTGGGGCTGGAGGGTGGAACCAGGGAGTGACAGCAAATGGACTCCAGGGTTCTTTTGCAGTGATGGAAGCGTTCTCAAATTGGACTGTGGTGATGTCTGCACAACTCTGTAAATGTAGTAAAAATCACTGAACCATATAGTCAAAGCAAATGAATTTTATGACATGTAAATTATACTTCAATAAAGCTGTTTTTTAAAAATGCCACAAAAGGGACGCCTGGGTGGCTCAGTTGGTTAAGCAGCTGCCTTCAGCTCGGGTCATGATCCCGGTATCCTGGGATCGAGTCCCACATCGGGCTCCTTGCTTGGCAGGGAGCCTGCTTCTCCCTCGGCCTCTGCCTGCCACTCTGTCTGCCTGTGCTCACTCTCGCTCCTCTCTCTCTGACAAATAAATAAATAAAATCTTTAAAAAAATAAAAAAAAAATAATAAAAAAAAATGCCACAAAAGACTTAACACTGCCTGCAGGGAGAGGGATTCAGAGCCTGCCTTCATCCTTTGTCTATCTGCTTACCAGGCCCCTTGCTGCTCCTGAATCAGAATCCAGGTGATGCTGGGCAAAACAACTTTGCTGTTAGAAATCCATCAGACATGGATGGCTATAAGCTGGACAAGTCACCTAATCTCCCCAAGCTGCACTCACCTCATGTGGGCGGTGTTGGGTGTTCTCCAAAGATCACAGGAGTACATAACAACTCAAAAGCTAATATTATTACCTTCATTCCACGGTGCCATTAGGGATGATTTCTTGGCACACTGATGCATAAATACGGTAATGGGATAGTCATCCAAACAAAAGTGGATTGGAAAAGCATCCTAACCCCAGGACACTTTATAAAATGGATGGGACTTTTAGAATGAATAATGTAACAGTGTTAATGAAGAGAGTACAGCACAGGGCACAAGGAAAAGCGCATCAGGGAAGAAAATGGCAGTGCCTGGCTTTCTGGGTGTGAGACATTTAATGATTTATATGGTTGCTAGAAAATCTGGCTCCAGGAAACCTCTACCTCAGCTTGATGAAGAATGAAAGGAATCTCCATTAGTTACTTCAGCTCTTATTCTGTCCTGATGACAAAAGAAAATTGAAACCACTGAAGCGTGCCTTATATACCCAAGAATATTGATTTGATTGGAGCAGGTAATAAACTTGGTGGCAGTACCACATGGGATTGGTTGAATTAGGGCACATAGTCATGGGGTTTAGTCAAACTCTCTTTCAAAAACCAATCCAGAAACTTCTCTTGCATTAGACACCTTTTAGTAGCTCAGTATTCTGTCTGTCACAATTTCCCCCTCAATCCTTTTGTAATCAGTTGTGGTCATTCTAAGTATTTTGAGGTTGAAATTTATTAGTTGCTAACGAAATTAAGTCAACTGCTTAAAGCTATTTGGAGGTTGGTTTCATAAAATGTTACCTTATGGGTGTCTATTTTCAGAATGTTTAACGAAATGAGAGAATCCTGTGTATGATCAATCTTTCAAATGATTTTGCCCCTAGAAAGTAATGACACTACTGGTGAGTTTTATTATCTTTTCAGAGGATAGTACTTTTTTTCCCCTGAATTTTACAAATATTCTAAAACAAATTGGCATTGCTTTACTTGAATCTTAGGCATTTTGACTTAATTATGCCAAATAATACATGAATATATTCTGTTCATAAAAGATTCAAACACCCCAAAATATGTGGAGTAGAAAATGAAGTCCTACCCCACTGCTGTCACCACCAACTCCAATTGTCTTTTTGCTATAGCTTTAGCAACTATCACAGTTTGATGTGCTCCCCACCGATCCTTTATTTCTACTCCTATGTCGTTTTCATGATATTACATGTTTTGGCTAAATGTTGTGACTTGCCTTTTGTACTAACAAAAGTCTGGGTGTTCTATTAATATATATATTTATACATATTTTATATGTATTTATAAATTTGTATTTATGTATATTTATTTATTTATCTGCACACCAAGCGTCATACTGGCTTCTCCTTTGACTCCGCAAGCTATGCCATTTGCTTTGAATATACCCATATTTACTTTAGTTCACCAAGGTCATGTTCTATGGCTTATACTCAGAGAAGCCAAAACAAATACCTCTGAGTGTGTTGATGCAAGAGACAGAGTCTTCAGTGAGTCAAGAGAAGGCAAGAGAAGCTCGCATTCTTCATGGGGAAGTTAGAGTTTCCTACAAAGTGGTTAGAAACTCCCTGGCTATGCAGATGCCCCTGTGTCCTAGAATTCTGTCCGTGGATCTTCTGTGACTGGAGCTGTCGGGGACTTGAGGAAGGATGTCATGTCTTGGATACTCCTTGAGGCCTTTAGTAGAATTTGACCCAAAAGAGGCAAGCTTTGACATACAAGAGAGCCCTAGAGGGCAAGGAAAATCGGGTGTCTATGCCTCTTTCTCAGAAACCAAATCCATTGGTTCTACATCAGGATTTCAGGACCATCCCCGTGACTGATCACTAGAGGACTGAAGGAACACAGCAAGGATCTCTAGTCCCTGGGACAGGGACTTCATCTTTTTCACTGGCATATTGTCAACCCTAGCACAGTGGCAGGCACCTGGTAAGCACTTAAGTGTTTACTGAATGAATGACTCAGTATTCCTAGTCTGAACATTTGATGAGGTGCAAACTGGATGAGGGGACACCGTGGGTTTATCAGAGTTATATTACCAGGGAAATTGGGGGCCTTGGGAATGATGGAATTTGGATGGGCTTGGCCCCTTGCCCTCATCCTCAGTCCCAGTGGTGGGCACAGAACCAGGGCTGGGCAACGCACTGAGCAACTGATAGAGATGGAAACATGACCACGCCAAGTCAGCTCGGTTTTCCCGTGCTAGACTGAGCTACAGTATGGGTTGGTTACGGTGCCAGAGTCCTCGGGAAGTTGTTGTTGTTGTTGTTGTTGTTGTTGTTGTTTTTGAAGATTTTATTTATTTGACAGATAGAGATCACAAGTAGGCTGAGAAGCAGGCAGAGAGAGGGGGTGGGGAAGCAGGCTCCCTGCTGAGCCGAGAGCCTGATGTGGGGCTCGATCCCAGGACCCCGGGACCATGATCTGAGCCGAAGGCAGAGGCTTTAACCCACCAAACCACCCAGGCGCCCGTGGGAAGTTGGTTTGAGAAATGAACTGTTAAGCTGCTCATGGGACTAGGGAGAAGACTGTTTCCATGACTGCAGGATCCTACTCTTGTGAGCTCTAGTATTTTTCTTTGCCTTTTTCTGCTGGACCTTCACCTCATTCTTTATAAACTCTCTCCCTTTCTCTCTCTCTCTCTCTTTCTCTTCCCCCCTCATCCGCTGCCATCTCTCCACCCTTCCCTTCCTTTGGATAACACTCAAATTTCTGTGACCCTAAATTCTCTTTTCTCCAAAGAAAGGTGTATGAAAAGCACAGAGGTCATTCCCAGGAGGAGATCATTAACGACGGAGATCAGGAAAGTTTCCTCATAAGGTGGTAACTTGGCTTTAAAGATAAGCAAGAACTGGCTTGGGAGGAAAGGGGGTCAAGCAGAGGGCACCACGCAAACGCGTTCCAGATAGAAGTGACAACATACATGAAGGTAGGGAGATACAGATCCGGAGAAATACAGTTTTATTTGTAAAGTTTAATCCTTCATTTTTTAAAAAGTTTTATTTATGTAACTAATCTCTGTACCCAATGTGGGGCTTGAACTCATGACCCTGAGATCAAGAGTCACATGCTCCTCGGACTGAGCCAGCCAGGCTCCCCTCATCCTTCATTTTTAATGGACAACAGATCAAATAGACACAAATCATTGAAGAAACGAAGGCTCTAAACAACATAGCTAATAAGATAAATTAATCAGTCCTACAGGAACTGTAGGCCACAAGAAGTTATATCATTTCCTTTCCCCCAAATTTTGTTCGAGAAGGTTTAAAGCTGGAGGGAAGTGGGAGGAGCCATCCTCCCCACTTGGGATGCTCGGTCTGGTGCTAGAGAGCATGTGTCTGAGCACAGGTATGGCTAAACACAGTGCTGCTCGGCGGGTGGGGGGGGTCAATTTTTTGGGGAGATTCTCAGGGAAGTAGAACTACTTTTATAATTGAGCCACCTTGACTAGTTCTGAAGCAGAATGTGAACTTCTCATTATTTTTTAAGGTGATACTGAAACCTTTACAGATGATTCTCAGAATCTTAGAGTATCTCTTTGTAGACTTTGTAGACTCTGAGCCACTGCATTAACAGTATTTTCCAGTCAGTCACTCCCTTTACCAGTAATGGTCCCTTCTTGGCTGCTCTGTGACTTGCAGTGACCTCCCCGTGGCAGGGGTATGATTTCCCTGCCTCACCGATGGCCAGTGTGACCCTATGGCTTGCCTTGGCAAATGGACTTGAGCAGAAGTGACAAACGCCGCATCCAGACAGAAACTCTCAGAGACCTTGGAGGCTCAGTGACTTGTGTCTTCCTTCTGCCCCGGGAAAATGGCGTGTTCCCCATAGGGCCTGCTCCATCAGACTGGATTCTGGAGTGGAGAAGACATACGGAAGAGAGCGGTTAGCAATATACAGCCGAGGTGCGGCATGGTGAAGAAGCGAATCTTTGCTCTCAGAAGCCACTGAGACTTGGGGGTGTGGGAACCAACTAAGAAGCCCAGAGCAGGTATAATTATTATAAAAAGGTAACAACGTTATTATAAGATCGTTACATGAAGCTAAACCAGAAGTGGCAACTATTTGGGACTATTCTGGGAAATAGGGCTGCCATCGGCTTGCCTTTAGGGCAGATCTCTTCCAGGAAGGGAGAACAGAAATAAAACCTATCCCAGATCCCTTCTCCAGTGGAGATCTCTGGCTCTGAAGGAAACAGACCCCTCATCGCTCTGTAGACAAACACTATTACGGATTTTCTGATCTCTTTGCTCCCCCGAACATCCACTTACCTTTCCCAAAAGTCATTTGTTTTTCTCTAAGAGCATTTCTCTTCCACTCTTTCACCTAGTAAGGTGGTATATAAGCCTGAATTCGAACCTCCCTTTGTGTTGCTCACTGCCATGTCCTCACGTGTGTGTGTGTGTGTGTGTTACATGTGCAAATAAACTGGTGTTTTCCTCCATTAACCTGGCTTTTGTCAGTTTAGTTCACAGACTTTGGGTGCAGAACACAGAGGAAAAGGTTTTCTTCTTCTAGAGGAGCCATTTTTTACTGCAGCAAAGCTGATTAACATAGAGACAGGCAGGCCTTAGTTTCTGATTGTGTCTGTAACCATTTGCTTGCTGGATGAAGCTTATGTTCTTTATTTTTTTTTTTATTTTGTTCATTTATTTGTCAGAGTGAGAGCACAAGCAGGGATGAGCAGTCAGAGGGAGAAGCAGGCTCCCTGCTGAGCAAGGATTCCCAACTCAGAACTCGATCCTAGGACCCTGGGAGCATGACCTGAGCTGAAGACAGACATTTAACTGACTGAGCCACCAGGCATCCCAAAGCTTATAATCTGAAATTCAGATTCTTGGTCAAATGCTCCTTTGAAGTCTCATAAATTGAATATAGTTAATGATTTTGTCTTTCTTGTAAAAAAAAAATAGGATAAAGAAATTGTGACTATTGTATACTGGTATTAAGTCACAGTTACGTATCTTATTCAGAAGATAAAGTTTACATATTGCAATAAGAAAAGAGATTGGAGGGGCACTTGGGTGGCTCAGTTGGTTAAGTGACCACCTTTGGCTCAGGTCATGATCCTGGAGTCCCAGGATCAAGTCTGCATTGGGCTCCCTGATCAGTGGGGAGTCTGCTTCTCCCTCTGACCCTTCCCCCTCTCGTGCTCTCTCTTTCTTTCAGATAAATAAATAATATCTTTAAAAAGAGAGAGAGAAAAGAGATTGGATAATATTTGCTAAATTCCTATGAGAAATCTGTCTAAAAATTATTCTTCCTCACTGTTTTAATGTTTCTACTAGAGAATAAAGAAGGAAGTATCCATTAAATGTGCCTGAAATCCCCATTTAGAATTATGACTGGGGTCACGCGGCCCATCATTACTGCACCAGGAGAGGTCATCAAAGGGAGCTGAGATCCTTGCCTTCCCGTAGCTGGCATTCTGCCCTCCCAAAGAGCTTGGCTGTGGGTCCCATACGGCACTTCTGTATCTGCCCCTAAGATCAAATAGAGTTCCAGAAATGCTCAGACATTTGGAAAATTCATCTCTGAGGAACAGGCTGAAGAATCATGTCAATATTCCCAGATTTTGTTAAGCAATGGAGAGTCAGTAAGGGCCATACTATACTCCTTCATTTGGATGGTTAGTACTTTATGAAACAAGAGAGACCGCTAGTTGGGGACTGATGAAGCTAGGTGATACGTACATGGAAATTTCTTGTACTCTCTCCCAATCTATGTGTAATTTGAGATTTTTCATAAATAAAAATTTTAGAGAGAAAGAGAGAGGATCAAGACAGGCTTATTCCAGGGAAGGGTGTCCACTGAGCAAATTTACTTTCTGAGCCTTGTTTCCTTTTTCTATGATACGGGATTAATCATACCTCTCTCATAGAACAGTGTCTTAGTAAGGGTTTCCAAGGATAGCATCCTTATGTCCACAAAACAGATACCTGTTTATGATGAGCTGTTTTTCCTCTGGTTACTAGAGTATCCTCAAATTATTTGAAGTCTCTAGGTAGGAGGTTTGCTGTTACAACTTGATTATAATGAAGCTTTTAGATTTGGCAGTTATACTTTTTAAAATATAAATATGTGATTAGCTTTTAGCTGAATGGTTTAAGGAGCTGGTTGCATGTTTTTTCTGGGCAGCTTCTAATTGCCTGCCTATTCTCTATGGATTCATAATGCCAGCCAGAGTGCCTCATGGACCACTCCTCATAAGACCCAGGGCTCCTCCCAGCTGACCCTTAAGAGGGAAGACCCAAAGTCCATCTCAGCAGGACACCCCAAGGGCATCTTGGGGTGTTGCTACTTGAACCTGATGATGTTCATTGTTGAGTGCAACATTCCTCCACTAACCAGAGAAGGACGGAAGCAGGTCTCCTGAAGAAATGGTCTCTCTCCATTCTCAACGTGCACTGATGGTTAGAAGATGTAACCTTTATCGCCTTCTTCGGCCCCGGGTGAATTTTACCCCTTCTTTCCCACTGCATCTTAGAAGGATGAGAGGCACTTTGGAGGAAAAATAACCTGATTCTAATTTCACTTTGAAACTAGAAATGTATTTCTTAGTGTGGACGAAGGCAGATAAATTGGTAAAGAAGTTGATGCCATTCTCAATCAATATGAGTCTTCTTCCTCATTGAGTTCCCATAGATCTTGTTTAGCATTTAGAATATTCTGTTGTAGCATTTAGAATACATAGGGTATCACTTATTTTCCCGATTAGACAGTGAGTTCTTCTGAGATAGGATAGATGATCAGCAAATGTTTATTATATGGATGGATGCGTGCGTGGACGGAGGAAGGATGGATATGTGTGTAAATAAATGACTTTATGGGCCAGGGGATGTTAGAGCTCACTTTGATCTATGTGGCTATCCCTCTAAGATTCCTGCATGGGATCTGTATTGCGGGCTGAATGTTTGTATATCTCAAAATTCATATGTTGAAGCCCTAACCTCCAATTGTATTTGGAGATGGCACCTTTGGAGGTAATTGGGTTTAGATTAACTCAAGAAGGCAGGATCCTCATGATGGAATTATCACCCTTATAAGAAGAGGAAGAGATACTGGATCTTAATCTCACGTCCCGTGTGTGTGTGTGTGTGTGTGTGTGTGTGTGTGTGTGTGTGTTTTGCTTATTAATAAGAATAAAAGTGTAATCAGGAATGCTACATGATTATAACACCCAACAACTATGGAGTATGTACCAAGCACTAGGCATTATGATGAAAGCCTTCACAAATGTTATCTCCTCTCTGCTCTTTCAGGATAGTTCTTGTTTTAAAGGTTTTATTTATTTATTTGAGAGAGAGAAAGAGAGTGAGTGTGTGCCCTAGTGGGGAGGGACAGAGGGAGAAGGAATCTGAAGCAGACGCCACGTTGAGCACGGAGCCCAGTGCAGGGTTCCCTCTCACAACTGTGAGATTATGATCTGAGCAGAAACCAAAAGTCTGATGCTTAATCCACTGAGCCACCCAGGCGCCCCTCTCTCAGGATAGTTCCCTCTCTCTCTCTCTCTTTTGATTTTACTTATTTATTTGAGAGAGAGAGTGAGCGAGCACGAGCAGGGGGAGCTGCAGAGGGAGAGAGAAAAGCAGGCTCCCCACTAAACAGGGAGCCCAACCAGGGGCTCGATCCCAGGCCCCTGGGCTCATGACCTGGGCCAAAGGCAGATGCTTAACTGACTGAGCCCCCCAGGTGCCTCCCAGGGTAGTTCTTAATCAGGACTCCCGTCCGCTGTCACAGTTGCACCAGTTGCTAAAACACGGAAATACTACAGAACTGGTTGGTAACAAGCACCAGGTTCCCCCCCATCCACCACTTTGGCCCCAGGAAAGGCATCAGGAGGCGCTGCCCCAGCAACTACCACCAGCATCCTGCTGGGGGAAAGCAGCTCCCACCCCATTTGTAAACCTCCAGACCCGTGAGAAAATGACCATTGCAGACTTGGCCTCCCGAGGCTGTGTTTACCTGTGGCCATTTGGCACACTCAGTAATGATGGCAGCTGCTTGGTGGACCGGCCTCCACGGGATATAATACTGGTTATTTCATATTTTGAACGTCATTCCTGCCTTTATTTTTCTTTTCTTTTTCATTTGCACCCACCACAGCAAGATTAAAACAAATCCACCTGAAAGATTTCTTTCAATCTCCCTAGAGAGTAGATGTTTTTATTTTTACCTGCTATCCGGGAGACCTTGTTTGTACATACCCACAATTATGACACAGTTGTAATCCCAGCCAAGTTCATTTTTGTGTCTTGCTTCTTTTGAGTCACATTACATCAGAAGCATGTTGCCAAATTGGTCTTCAAAATTCCTATTGTAATGATTTGTTAGATCCTCCTTTGATTGAAGCCAGATATCTTGTCTATAAAAATTATGTGTGGTAGGTGTGGGGAGAAGAGAGAGAGAAAAGAAAGACAATACAGTGTCCTCTATCCGCATTTATTGGGACCTTCCGCTGCCTGCAGATTTCCACAACAGGTGCCTGATAGCTAGACAAAGCGTATGGTTCACAATTCTCCTACTGGGCTCAACTTATAGCCCTGGAGGAGAAATTCCTGTAGAATTTCACAAACAGCGGTAATTACAACTTTGCCAAGATCCCCGGTCCTTTGGTTCTGCATTACTTGTTTTATGGGCCTTTTCTTGGGGAACCCAATCCCCAATGACACCCCAAAGCTGTTTGTGAAAGCACTAACATTACAATTAAAGGAGGACAGCTAGAACAAATGGTTGGTTTTGAAAACATAGCCTGTCCATTAAGTTCTAGAAAAAGATCACTAATTCCTCAGAAACATCTCTTGATCTCAGAGTGATTCATTTGTATGCTTATGAGAACATTTTTTTTTTTTTTAAATGGGCTCTTTTCCGTACCCTAAATCAATGGTCTCTATACTTTCCCCTGTCTTTCTTTCAAGCTGGCAAAGTAATAAAGAAAAATAAGAGAGGGCTTGATAACACTAGGTATACAAACACTTCTTGTTGCTAAGGGTTTCAAATTCTTTTTTTTAATGGAACACAGTATTATCCCATGCTTAGCTTGCTGTGGGTAATTTAGCAACAGGATTTACCTAACAGAGCGGTTTTTACTTGATCTAATTTTAGATAATTACCTCTCTTTTCCCATCTTGTTTCCCCAGTACTTCTGCTGGTCCTGGTTTATCTAGGTTCTCCCGCTTGTAAGGCAGGGGATAGCACAGCTCAATTTCCTTCATCAAATTTCAAGCATGAACTATCAGTAAATGTGTAAAATAAAGAATCCCACACCAGCCATAAAGACTTACCCACAAACAGGTGGAGAACGGAAAAAAATAAAATAAAACCAAAACGAACAAAATCTGAACCAGAATGCATAAGTCAACAAAAGATTTCATGAAACCGAGCAAACACTAACATTACTGACAGCTGGATATCGAATCTGAATCATTACACAAATAGGACGCCCTACTTAACGTTCACCAAGTACTGGGGGTTTTCATTCAGAGGCTGTTTTCTTGGGACCGGGTTTGCTAATGTCTTAATAAAGTTAGTCCCTGGAAATAAGGAAGGAAGTCAGCTATCTCCTCAGCAACTACTCTCAGTTTCTGGAAAAACACTTCTTTTTCCCCCTTACAGAATCTTTCATCTTTTTGTTTGAGCGCATTTAAAAATGCTTTACCTTGGGGCGCCTGGGTGGCTCAGTGGGTTAAAGCCTCTGCCTTCGGCTCAGGTCATGATCCCAGTGTCCTGGGATCGAGTCCCGCATCGGGTTCTCTGCTCAGCAGGGAGCCTGCTTCCTCCTCTCTCTCTGCCTGCCTCTCTGCCTACTCTCTGTCAAATAAATAAAATCTTTAAAAAAAAATTTAAAAAAAAAGCTTTACCTTAAATAAAGATGTCTGTTTCCAAATATTCCTTATGGGGAATAGAGGAACAGTGTCTTTCCTTCAGGGCCTCCTCGGTGCCAGGCATTGAATAGGTGCCTTTTGGGTTGTTTCCCATGGAAATTCGGCCAAATCACATATGGAAAACTGTCCCCAGAGCTGTCCCCAGAGGCTACACAGCACTGACTCCCTGAGCAGGCAGTGTTAAAGCTTCCCTGCTTTTTATCACACGCTATCACAAAGTTTTTGTGAGGACCAAATTAAGAAGGGCAGTTCAGTTGCGGGGGGGGGGCGGAGCAGGAGAGGGGCTGGGGGGGGGCAGAGGGTTCCTTTTACTTTTCTTTTTTTTTTAAGATTTATTTATGTATTCGGGAGCGAGAGCCTGGCGGGGGTGGGGGCGGAGGGAGAGAGAAACCCAAGCAAACTCCCCACCCAGCACCGCACTCGCCCCTGCACAGGATCGATCTCACGACCCAGAGATCAGACCCCAGCGGAAACTCAGAGTCGGTGGCAGGACATACTCAGCCACGGAGGTGCCGCCCCACCTTCTGCTTTAGACGTTTTTAACATCATGCGTTAGATTTGAAGCAATCCACTCTTCAGTAATAACTTTTCCTTTACACGTAGTGTGCTAAAGTGGTTCGAGTCTGGAACGTATTGTATTAAGTAGAACGGTAGAACTCACTGCACGTTCAATGATTCATCTCAAACCTAATGAAAAAATACTGAAAATTTTTGAAAAATGTTTTTGAAAATACTGAAAAAATAATGAAAAATTTTCATCTGAAAAATCCCTTTTTTAATCCATTGATTCATTTTTAGAGCAGTTTTAGGGTGACAGAAAAAATGAACCACAAGTACCCAGCGTCCTTGCATACCCCCCACCTCCCCATACACCCCTTCCCTGTTATGAACACCCTGTATTGGTGTGGTCCATTTCGTACCATGGATGAGCCGGCATTGATACATTATGATTAGCTGAAGTCTGTAGTTCACATTAGTTCCACTCTTGGTATTACACACTCTGCGGGTTTTAACAAATGTATGATAGGTTCCTCCCACGATGGTATCATACAGAATTGTTTCACTGCCCTAAAAGTCCCCTGTCTTCCACCTGTTGATCCCTCTCTCCCTCCCCACCAAAGAAAGACGTGGGAACCAATGCCAATAATTCTGTCTAAGCCCTCACCAGGCTCCTCTGAGCTCTTTCTTGACTATGAAGACTGGAACAAACACTAATGTAGTCGCTAACGGCTCATGACAGCATCCCAAGGATCACCCTAGCCCCCCTTAAAGTACCTGCCTGAGAAAATTCAAGGCTCCCTAAAGAATTGACTGTTTCAGCCAACATCTGAAGATAGGGCCCCTGGCCCCTGTCCTCTGTGGGAGGATAGGAGCCTACCTTCCACAAACTCCAGTTAGCAAACCCAGATGGGTTTTATATGGATTAACTCCCCCATTCTCGTTTTTTGTAATTTTTCACTTCGTACTCTCCCTTCCCTCCCGCTCCTTCTCTCCCTAAAATGCCAGCCACCTCTGTACAGATTAAGGTTGAGTTCAGTCCGCTCTAGTTTCACTTCCCCATTGCAATTGTTCGAAATCTGTCCTTACCCCTGGAGCTAGCGCCCAGCCTTGTTTATCTTTGATATGGCTGATCTTTTTACTGTCTTTAAAGTTTCGCTTTTTCTAGAATGTCCTGTAGTTGGAATCATACAGGATGGAGACTTTTTAGATTGGCTTCTTTCACTTAGCCATGTTTGAGTTTCCTCCATGTCTTCATGGCTTGATGGCTCATTTCTTTTTATCATTACATAGTCTTAATGTATGACAGTTTATTTCTCTGTTCACCTATTGTAGGACATTCTGGCTATTTCTAAGTTTTGACAACTCAGAATAAAGCTACTATTGACATTTGCATGCAGGTGTTTGTGTGGGCAAAAGTTTTCTGGAAATGTGGTGTTTGGTTTGGTTTTCTACCCAGTATACAGTCTTAAGTCATCTACAAACTTTCAGAATAAGGACCCTTAATGAACTGGAGAATGTAACATACACAATGCCCAATTAACTCGGCTATTCTCCTCTGCATTTGACTTTAGAGAGAACAAATATATAAGGAAACAAGCTATTAGAAACTTGTTTTATAAAAACCCCCACAGCTTATATGTTATTCTGGGATTGTTGCCATTTATACTTGCCATTATAACTGGATCTGTGTCTACATCTATTTAATGGGCCTTCTAACTATACTGTCCAGTTTTGAGAAAACCTTGAATGCTTACCTTGACCACAGAGCTCTACTAAAGATTCCCTACATCATGCCATGTTTGGTACCGTGCGGTGTCACAGCACACTGGGACCCTGGCCACACTGGTTAGACCATTATGAAGGGCCTGGTCCAACAGCAGAAAGTAGCTTTGGAGGTGGCCTTGACTCAGCAGGGACAAGGTAATGGGTATCTTTCGTTTGGCCTACAAAAAAATACTCCCTTCTTCTGAAAAAAACATGGCTTCAGACCATGTGGCTCATATTTAGCAAGAATTGTGACCATAGCAATGTGGGGGGCAAAACCATGTTGGACCAATCACAAGCTTTGTCCTGAAATATTTTAATTTAGAATTGTGAGTCTAAGATTAATTTTCTCTCTGAAGATAGAAACGCAGATCTCTGGAGACGTCCATCATCATGTTCCCTGCCCCGTGCCAGTAAATTCTGAAAGAGAAGTAGAGCTGTGATGTAGAAGTAGAGGACAGAGTCAAGGTGGTCTTCCAGGCGCCGATTCCCACGGCTCCTGAGACCCCTGTGTGTCCTGCATGTGTACAATAATATCCCCTTTTAAACTCTTTTGATCTAGGTTTGTGTTATCAGCGGAATCATGTCCACCCAAAATTCACATGTTGAAGCCTAAAGGCCTGGAACTTCAGAACGTGGCCTTATTTGGAAATAGGGTCCTTGCAGATATAATTAGTTAAGATGACATCATTAGGACGGGCCGGGCCCTAATCAAATACAACTGGTGTCCTTATAAAAATTCAGTCACAGACTGAATTTATAGAGTGAACACTGTGTGAACATGAAGACAGCCAATGAGAAGCCAAGGAGAATAGCCTGGAACCAACCCTTTCTTGGCAGCCTTCAGAAAGAACCAACCCTGTCACCATCTTGATCTAGGACTCCTAGACTCTGTAACTACGAGATAATAAATTTCTGTTATTTAAGCAACCTGGTTTGTAATGCTTTGTAACAGGACCACTGGAAAATTTACAGAGTTTATGACATGTGACCAAGAATTCTGACCATCATAAGCATCCTCTCATGGACAGTGAGGGATAAATCACTTTGGTCTTCTCTTAGGGAATGAAGGTTCAATGAGTTGACTGAGCAGTCATAGCAGGAGCACTAGATGTGGAGACACTGATAATTATCCACAAGAATAGGGCCCTAACCTAGGGGACTACAGACTCTCAACTTCCGTGTCTTCCGAGTTACTATCCGATGACTTGAGTACTGTTTTAATTTCCTTTGAAGCCAGCTATATTTAATATGGAAACACTTGTGCTCACTCTGTACTATTACCTGAGCTACTTTGAATGTGCCCTTGTTCCTTGCAACCTGGAAGATCTTGAATCCGTAAAACCAATACTACATTTTTTAACTGAAATTTTTATTGAGATAGTGATCGATTCACGTTAGAAGTAACAGAGAGATCCAATACCTACTCAACCAGGTTCAATGGTAGTATGTAGCAAAACTAGAGTGTAATATCCCCACCAGTATTCGGCATACCCATCTTCTTCAATTTTGTTTTACTTACGCTCCTGTGGGTATTTAGTTCACAATTTTATCACCTGTGTGTGTTCATGTACCCACCCACAGTCAAGATTTTGAACAGCAACAGATTCTTTTGGTAAAGTTTTCCAGCAGTAACGATAGAAACAAATACGGTTTTTGGTAAAGCCCAGTTTAACATAAAACCCAATAAAACAGATCCATTGTATCCCAACTGGCCCATTTGCTTCCTATACTTCCTATACGTTCTCTTATAACATTATTAACTTTTTCTATAGTTGTGTGTTATTCCCACTAACTTCCATTCTCCACAAGGGCAAGAACTCTGTCTTGCTTGGTTACCATTGTCTTCCAAACTCCCAGAGGCAGCCACTTTCAACTTTCCTAATTATTTTAGCTGGTATTTATGCCCAAATTTCTAAACAATATGTTTATGATAAGTTAACTCTTTTTTTCTAGTGAGATGATATCAATTGGCTTCTATCATGATCAATCAGTATTATTCTTTCTTATATCATTACAAACACATACACTTCACAATCCTCCCATGATAACAGTTTGCATTGCTTAAATTAATATATGGACTTTACATTAGGACAATATAAGTTTTCCTTCCTGTTGAACCACATGAGCATTGTAATAAATTCCTTTACTACAAAACTGATTGTTCTCAAATTAACAACTAAATTATCTCTCCATCTGCTTAGTTTTCTATGTCCCTATGTTAATTTTTCTTCCAAACTCCAATAGTCCTACACATAGAAATCATTTGGGTTTCTTTTTCTCTAACTTTTTATTTTTTCCAAATTTTTATTAAATTATAGTTAATTAACATATACTGTAATATTGGTTTCAGGAGTAGAATTCAGTGATTCATCACTTACTTCTAATACCCAGGGCTCACCACAAGTGCCCTCCTTAATGCCCATCACCCATGTAGCCCCTCCCCCACCTAGGTTTCTTCTTCTTTTAAAATTCCTTTATCCTCTTGTTCCAATCTGGAATGAAAGACGGCTCTTTGTGCTTACTGCACAGTGCTTCCTGTTGTTTTGATTGTTCTGAGAAGTCGTTTCCCTGTTAGTCTGTATCACGTGTCCTACTTTCATATCTTTTTTCTTTCCTGGCTTACTCCCTCATTTTATACAGGACACATTCCAGGAGCTTCTTAAGAAAAGGTACGCAAGTGGTAAAAATTTTGAAGCCCTAATGTCATTGTTTATTTTCGTACTTGATAGTTTAGCTGGGAATGGAATTCTAGAGGTACACATGCCATCTCTGTTTCCTAATCCTTTGTTTCTGTTAGTAATCAAGTACCAGATTTATTTTTCCAAGAGGTATAAATCATTCAAACGGCTATTTCTGGCTTTTGTTCCCCTCAAACTCTTGAAATTCTCATTTCCCCTGGCTTCCATAACCTTGTCCTCTCCTGGTTTGCTATTGCTTGGGCTTTTCCTGTTTCTCCTCACCTTTTATCCACGTATCCCTTCAATTTCAGTTTTCCTCACAGTCATGGGCTTCTTTATGATTATGCTAGGCTCCTGAGAGAAATAAGCCAATAGTAACAAAGGCTGGAAATAAGAGAGGCTTCAAAACATTGAAGTGTTTTTCTCTCTCTTATAAATGAAGTCCAGTGGGAGTGCAACTAGTACCAATATGGCCCTCCAGATGTCCTCAAGGACCCAAGCTTCTGTCTTTCTGCTCTGCAATCCCAGAACTGCTGACAGTGCTCTAGGCATCATGTCTACTTTTCAGGAAGATAAGAGGAAGGACTGAGGGAAGAAAAATCGTATCTGCCGTAGCTTCCTCCTTTTAGGGAGGTTTTGTTTGTTGAGTTCCATTCCAACTTTGGGACTCAGGGCAAATTTAGTCACATGGCCACCCCTAGCTATAAAGAAACTTAGGAAATAAATCCTTTTACTAGGTATAGTGTCACCTGGATACAGAAGAGAAATCAATTGGTTATTTGCTGGGCAAGTAGTCATCTCTGCCATGGCTAGTATAGCTCATGCCCTTGGCTTTGACTCTGGTTCAGCATCTGTACCCCTTCCTTTGGTGACAACACCTCAGTTCTCCCTCTGCCATTGCCTGAAGTCCTGGCAGAACTCCCAATCAGGATGCCTCTATGTTCTCTTGGCCAAAGAGTAAATACCTGACCTAAGATAGGTCAATCACCTCCTCTCTTCCTGTAACTTGACTCTTGAGTAGAGTATCAAGAAGACTGGAACTGACAGAAAGAGATTCAAACAACGTCCTCAAAAGATTCTCCATTAGATGCATGAAATAGTTCTGATTTCTATCAGTATTTTCTTTCAATTCTTTGAGCTGCCTCCATCCTTCTGATAAATTCACCCTTTCTTCCTTAAGTTAGAATCAGCTTCTGCTGCTTGCCATCAAAGCATCTTACTTGCTCTGCCTCTCCCATCTCCACTCTCAAGGCCTCTGCATGCACACCTCCAGAAGGCACCATTCATACTGCATTCTATTGAGCTGTGAATGGTGCCCTTGACATGGTATAAGTAATTACCCTATCATGCCAATTTGTTCTCTATCCCACTGCTAGAGTTAGCTTTTTGATGAACATGTAATGACATTCTGCTTCATTCCTTGGAAACCTCCAATGACTCCCTAGTATAATAAATAACAAAAGCCAAACAGACTTCAACACACTTCTTAAAAGAGGGATATATTTGTAATATGGTTCCTATTGGTTTTCTTAGCACTACCATCTACTACATGTTCCTCCCTTTCACAGCTTCTTGCACCCAATACTGGGCATACTGGACAAGCCATATTTCAATACATCCAGTGTTCTTGAACTCCTGTGCCTGGTCCAGTGTGGAAATCTCTTTCCTTTTTCTCCCAGTACCTCAGCGGTCAACATCTTAACCACTGTTGACATTCTACTGTCACTGACCTCCTAGGTCTTCTGGTCAGAATGTATCACCTCATCTTCAATGACCATTATACTGTGTGTCCCTGATTACTATACTTCCCATGTCTTGTCTGTAATTATAGTCTTTTTTTTTTTTTGAGAGAGAGAGAGAAAGAGAGAGTGTGTGTATGAGCAGGGGAGAGGAGCAGAGGGAGAGAGAGAATCTCAAGCAGGCTCCACAAGTGCTGAGCCCTACGCAAGGCTTGATCTCATGACCCTAACATCACAACCTGAGCGAAAACCAAGTGTCAGATACTTAACCAACTGAGCCACCCAGGTGCCCCTCCAATTATAGTCTTAATTAGATGTCTCTTTCCTCCTTTTATCATGAGCCCCTAAAAGACATTGACTATCCTATTTGCTTGGTGTACCCCATTGCTTCCCTGTAGAACTCCTCACTCAATTCTTGTTTTCCATTCAACAGAATGGAAACCTTTAAAATTGGACAGAAAGTAGTTCAGGGAGCTGGAGAGACTCACTTTGGGGAATTTTAGGGAAGTGATTCTTCTGAGCTGGCTTTGTCCTCTTTTGTTAGTCCACCATACAATCTCTCTCTTAAACTCTGTGCCTGCAGCTCCACTGAGGCTCCGAGTGCTTATCCAGCTTTATTATGCCAACACAACCAGCAAGAAAATCTTCATCTTCATGTAAATTTCCTTTAGTTTATTACTAATGAGCACCACGCAAAGAACCTGAAGGAACGAATTAATTAAATGAATAAATCCATTAGGAAAGAACATTTCTTTACAAACATGTTTTTCTTCAAATATTGAATGACCTATCACCATTTTTGGAATTCTGTTTTTTGAGAGACATTGAGTATACATGTGATTTAAGTAATATCTTGGACAACAATATCTTAAGTTTTTAATAAAGGGAAATGTATAATTGTGTACATATAAAAGAGGGTCACATTAATTATTCTATTACTTATTTTCTTATTAAAACATGTCAGACTATACGCAGAATAAAAAAATAATAGAATTTAAGGGCAATCATCAAGGAGTCTAATTTTTTTTTAAGATTTTATTTATTTATTTGACAGAGAGATTACAAGTAAGCAGAGAGGCAGGCAGAGAGAGAGGGGGAAGCAGGCTCCCCGCTGAGCAGAGAGCCCAATGCGGGGCTCGATCCCAGGACCCCGAGACCATGACCTGAGTTGAAGGCACAAGCTTCAACCCACTGAGCCACCCAGGTGCCCCAGGAGTCTTATTTTCTTACTTAGAAATTCTGAATACTTAAAAGAGGGATATATTTGATAACTGTGGTATTTTATTTTAGTGGCTTGTTCCCTCCCTGATGCAACATTTGTCCCTGTAACTTCTGTGAACTTCGGTTGCTTTTGACCTAACATGGTGACTCATTTTCTTGTACTGAAGCACATACTGTAATTTCCTAATAAAAGGTCATTATATTATCTGTTATGGTCCCCTTGAAACATCCTCATTCTTGATTCTCCTGCAGAAGAATTCCTTAATGATGGTGAGAAGGAAGGAGGGAGGGAAGGGAAAAGGGAAGGAGGAAGAGAAGAAAGAGCCTCCTGCTTCCTTTCTGCTGTTAGTGATCACTGAACCAGATTCAGAAGTGAGTGTCTCAAAAAACTAAACAGTGACTCCACTCTAGCCTTTTCTTATTCTTTTTAAAAATACTTTTTGTAGGTCTCTTCTATGTCTGGTTTAATGGAAAATTCAATTATCTGTTTCTGCATTCAATCTGTTGCAGTATCTGGGGTTTTTGTAATTATTATCGAAGTATAGATGACACACAGCGTTACATTAGTTTCGGTTGTACGAACAGTGACTCAACCACGGTATAGGCTGTCACACCAGGAGCTCACCACAAACGTAGCTGCCATCTGTCACCATATAACGCGATTACAATACCCTTGACTATCTTCCCTGTGCTGTTCCCCTTTCAGCTTTTTCTTAAGATTTACTCTTTCATTCAGTCTTCTCTTTCCTGTGGGAGTTATTAATATCATATACAACATCTCTTTTTCCTCTGTGATGTCCCTCCAGGCAGGCCTTGGACCATTCGTCATTATGCTAATCCTCTAAAACCTCCTCGACTCCCCAGCTCTGATTTTCTGGTCCTGGTAGTCCTGGTTCTCCTCCTCAGACTGTGTCCTCTGTGCCCCAGTCATAGGAACCCTCCAAAAACCTTCCCCAGCTACTCTGGTTACAACCTCCTCTCAGCTCCTCAGTAACGAGTAATTTGTCACCCTGAACTATCACCATTCTTTTGTCTGGCTTCCTCATTGAACAGGAAGCCCCTCAGGAACAGGAACCTTTGAAATCCACCCTCAGTGGGGAGTTGATGAAGCCTACCTTTCTTTTCATTTTCTATCCAGGAAAATGTTGCCACCTTCCTCTTGAGCGGACACATGGGTTCAGTTAGGCTCTTTCTCAAAAGGCCTCACCTGGCGTCTCATCGCCTGTTAGACGAGCTCTAGACACTCATGTGGTTGTGGTTGATTCAGAACTTGTTCCTTCTACCCTCGTCCCCAGCTTGCTCTCCTGTCTCCATAAGCTGTCCACCATCTGTTCCCCTCTAGATCTCATCTCTTTTCTTCTGTCACGTAGTTACTTTGTTCCTGGGTATTATTTTTTGTTTTTAAGATTTTATTTATTTATGTGAGAGGCAGATGAGAGAGAGAGCATGAACGGAGGGGTAGGAGGGGGAGGGCAGAGGGATAGGGAGAAGCAGACTCCCCACAGAGCGGGGGGGGGGGCGGGCGATGCAGGACTTGATCCCACGACCCCAAGATCATGACCCAAGCTAAAGGCAGATGCTTAACCGACTGAGCCACCCAGGCATCCTGGTTTCTGGATATTCTAACACTTCACATTCACTCAACAGTAAAAGCAGAAATAACCCAATCTGAGAACTGTTTGAGTATTACTAGACCATCAAATCCTATCGTATAATTGCTCTAAGCTTCTTTTCCCAGCTATGAAACCACCTCCCCTGTTCAGCACTGTTCGAATCCTGGTTCCTTCTTTTGGTGTTTCATATAGTCCTCTGGACTTCCATAGTTAAGGAAAGAATGGAAGACAACCCTCATTCCTCTCAAATTCATCTGTCTTTAACTCCTTTAGAACATCTGCTCTTATAAAATGACAAAACAGTGAATTTATCCATCTTTCTTCCCCCCCAAAAGGATCCTAAGATTTAATTTTAAAGTATACAGATAATATAATATGTAAACATTTCAATAGCTCCAGACAAATTTAAAGTGCCCCACTTCCAGTCTTCACTATTGTCATCAGGCTGGCATGGAGCCTTCGAGACATTTCCTATGCATGTACATATATGTTTGGGCAGCTGTGGAAACAGATAACATTTTTGGTTTTGTTTGAGTTGCAGAACTATTCATGGGAGTCAAGGCCAAACCCTTAAGAAATTACAACATGTCTGTTCTAGGCTTTTGTAATATCTGTGCCCCGTGTGGTATAGCACTCAAGGCAGCCAGTTGCTCACCATCAAACTGCCAAGCAAAAGCACACTGCTTGATAGTCACTGTGGATTTTCAAGAAACGAGTTGTCCTGGAGGATGCGTGTAGCCTCACTTCCCGCTGGTAGCTGCGGCGGGCAGAGTAGAGGGAGGCTGGGCCCCCCAGGGAGTGGTTGGAAGTGTTGGTTGCCACAGTCCGCTAGGGTTCTGCTCTCAGAGCCGGTTCTCCTGTCAGGATCTCAGACATCTGTCATGGAGGGGGCAAATAATGGCTAAGTAGGCCAAATGCCTACCTGGAACTTCGTGTAAGTTTTTTGCTCTAGATTTTTGGATAAAGCCATTGAAAAATTTCACCTAGCGTAACTTTGGTTAGTGTCATAAAACAAAATCATATAAGCCAAGTGCTGTTGGAACAACTTGGTATCCTGATGCTTCTTAGTTGGTAAAAAAAAAAAAAAAAAAAAAAAAAAAATCTGATCTGTTTATAAGACAAACCAAAATGATGAGAACAAGAAGCAAATACTTGATCTATGGTATTGCATCATTACCCCTACATTTTCCATTTCACAAGAAAGTCTGGCTACATGCCACGAAGTGGAATCTGTTGGTTAATGGATGCTAATGGGAGACCTAATGGTACAGCAGAAGGCCAGGACACCTTGTGCTGTGGCCCGTGGCAAAGCACAAGATTTGTGGAACGAAGACAGCACTGCCAGTTCTCTCATAAGTAAAAGATACATCTTATCCAAAAGATATTTTTCCCAATAACTCAGTAAAGTTTCTTTGCCCTCCAAAGGCTGAACCAATAGGAAATAATGGCCGGCATCACTCAGGTTTTCCTATAACAAGATCTATTTACATATATATTACCTATTTAAAGAAAATCTCTTCATAAATGAAACATCTGTTCATTACTTTTAAAACTGGAAATATGCCATAATCAAGAGGGAGGAAATCACCTGTGTTTGCCTGCATGGAAATAAATCACCTGTGTTTGCCTGCGTGGTAAAATTTGTGTGTGTGTAGATCAATGGAACAGAATAAAGAAACCAGGGGCGCCTGGGTGGCTCAGTGGGTTAAGCCGCTGCCTTCGGCTCAGGTCATGATCTCAGGGTCCTGGGATCGAGCCCTGCATCGAGCCCCGCATCGGGCTGCTGCTCAGCGGGGAGCCTGCTTCCTCCTCTCTCTCTACCTGCCTCTCTGCCTGCTTGTGATCTCTCTCTGTCAAATAAATAAATAAAATCTTTAAAAAAAAAAAAAAGAAACCAGAAATGGACCCTCAACTCTATGGTCAACAAATCTTCGACAAAGCAGGAAATAATATCCAATGGAGAAAAGACAGCCCCACTTCAACACATGGTGTTGGGGAAATTGGACAGTACGTGCAGAAGAATGAAACTGGACCATTTTCTTACACCATATGCAAACATAAACTCAAAATGGATGAAAGACCCAAATGTGAGACAGGAATCCATCAAAATCCTAGAACAGAACACAGGCAGCAACCTCTGTGAGCTCGGCTGTGGTGTTCTGGCTAAACGTGTCCCTGAAGGCAAGGGGAACAAAGGCGAAAATGAGCTATTGGGACTTCAACAAGATAAAAAGCTTTTGCACAGCAAAGGAAACAGTCAATAAAACCAAAGATAATCTACAGAATGGGGAAGATATTTGCAAATGTTTTATAAGTTTAATTGTTAGTGTCAAAAATCTATAAGGAACTTATCAAACTCAACACCCAAAAAATAATAATCCAGTCAAGAAATGGGCAAAAGACATTAACAGATATTTCTCCAAAGATAACAAACAAATGGCCAATAGACACATGAAAAAATGCTCACCATCACTCAGCATCAGGAAAACACCAATCAAAACCACAATGGGATATACCTCACACCGGTCAGAATAGCCAAAATTAACAAATCAGGAAATAACAAATGTTGGCAAGGATGCGGAGAAAGGAGAACTGTCTTATGCACTGGTGGGAATGCAAGCTGGTGCAGCCACTCTGGAAAACAGTATGGAGATTCCTCAAAGATGTTAAAACTGGAGCTACGCTATGACCCAGCAATTAGACTACTAGGTAATTACCCCAGAGATATAAATGTAGTGATCTGAAGGGGTACCTCCCCAAAGTTTGTAGCAGCAATGTCCACAATAGCGAAACTATGGAAAGAGCCCAGATGTCCATCGACAGATGAATCAATAAAGAAGATATGGTACACACACACACACACACACACACACACACACACACATACACACAATGGAATATTACTCAACCATCAAAAAAGAGAAATCTTGCATTTGCAACAATGTGGATAGAACTAGAGGGTATTATGCTAAGCGAAACAAGCCAATCAGAGAAAGACAATTTTCCTATAATTTCATTCATATGTGGAATTTAAGAAACAAAACAGGAGCATAGAGGAAAGGAGGGAAAAAATAAGACAAGATGAAATCAGAGAGGGAGACAAACCAAAAGAGACTCTTAAACATAGGAAACTATGGGTTGCTGAGGGGAGGAGGTGGAGGATGGGGTAACAGGGTGATGGACATTAAGGAGGGCACATGATATAATGAGCACTGGGTATTATTTACAAATGATGAATCACTGAACTCTACCTCCGAAACTAATAATACACTATATGTTAATTAACTGAATGTAAATAAAATTAAATTAAATTTAAAAAATAAAATTAAGACCCAATAAAAAATAGTTACTCCAAAAAAATTGTGTGTGTGTCCTTTCATTCTTTTTTTCTATGTTTATATATATATTTTTTCCATTTTTAAGCACTTCTTTCTGAGTTTTAACACACATATAGATTTATGTTATACCCACCAAAATCAGGGTATACAACAGTTCTGTCACCCCCCCCCCACCAAATTCCTCTTGTTATCCCTCATGGTCATATCTTATTTTACCCCTACTCCCTGGCACTAGCAAACACTTTCCTGTCTCCATGGATTTGGGTTTTTTAAATGTCATATAAACAGAATCAGAGTGTGTGTAATCCATTGAAATTGACTTTTTTCCATCAGTGTGTATGAAATTCATCCAAGGTGCGGTGTGTATCAATAGTTCATTACTTTTTATTGTGGAATATTCCACTGTACAAATGTATCATGGGTTGTTTATACATTTACAGGTGAAAAGGCACTTGGGCTGTCTCCCATCCTGGTCACTGTGAGTGGAGCTGCTATAAATATTTGTATACAAATGTTTATGTGAACCCAAGCTTTCATTTTTCTAGAGTTTAAATGCCTAGGAGCAAAGTTACTGGTTCTTATGATAACTGTACCTTTACTTTGTAAGAAACTGCCAAACTGTTTTCTAGTTTGTTACATTGTACCTTGTTACATTCTCAACAGCAGTGCCTGAGCCTGCCAGGTGCCCCATATCCTTGCCAGCATTCGTTATTGTCGCTGCATTCAATCTCAGACACCCTAATGGGACATAGTGGTATCTCAGCATGGCTTCAACTTGCATTGTCTTAATGACTGATGATGTTAAACATACCGTCTTCATTTGCTATCTGCATATCCTCTTAGATAAAGTGTCTGTTCACGTCTTTCACCATTTAAAATTTTTTTTTTCTTACTGTTGAGTTTTGAGAGTTCTTTATATATTGAAATCAAGTCCTTTGTTGGATAGACAATTTACAAATACTTTCTTCCCACCCGTAGTTTATCTTTGCATTCTTGTAACAATGGGTATACATGTTTTAAAAACAAAACTGAAATTAGAAAAAGCATGTTATTTTATAATGTATCTCTTTCATTTAGCAATGTATCTTAGACATTTTTCCATGCGATTAGTTCTTAGCATAATTTCAACGGCTGCTGACTCCTCCCTTGCGTGGATATAGAATCATAATATATTTAACAAACTCATCTGTTGAACACTGATGTTGTTTTCTATTTTTTACTGTTAAAAACATCCTTGGAGATAAATCTTTTCACACATTCTAAATATTTTCCTAGGACCGGATCCTGAGAAGTGGAATTGTTTTTTCAGATTATCCACATTTGCAAGGCTTTAAAAAAAATACGTAATGCCAAACTGTCCTCCAGAAAGGCTATTTAAGTCAAATCATCAGGGTATGAAATAACACTGGGTACTATTGTTGCTTTTTAAATGTGCTTCCTCGGTAGCTTTAAAAAAATATCTCATTGATTTTTAAAAATATACCCTTCTTGGGGCCCCTGGGTTGTGCAGTCAGTTAAGTGTCTGACCCTTGGTTTCTGCTTGGGTCCTGATCTTGGGGTGGTGAGATCAAGCCCCACGGCAGACTCCATGCTCAGCGTGTGGTTGGTTTGTGATTTTTCTCTCCCTCTCCCTTTGCCTTTCCTGATCCTGTTCGCTCTCTCTCTCTCTAAAAATAATTAATCTTCTTTAAAATGTCATTATTTCATTACAAATAGGGCTGAATATTTATTTAAGTGCCTTTTGCCATTTGCATATTTGTGTGTGTGTTTGTGTATGTGAATTATCTCTTTGTGCCCTTTTTGTATTTTTGAGCACCTTCCTTGTTTCTGTTTTAAAGATCTTTGTGCGTTTTTATATAGTAGAGGTTCATCTTTTTCTTATTATTCTATAATAACTCTTTATTGCAAATGTTTTCTCCCAGCATTTCATTTCAATCTTCCTTAATGGTGTGGGCCCCTCTTTTTTTTAGATTTGATTTATTTATTTGACAAACAGAGATCACAAGTAGGCAGAGAAGCAGGCAGAGAGAGAGGAGGAAGCAGGCTCCCTGTCGAGCAGAGAACCCGAGGGGGGGCTCGATCCCAGGACTTGGGATCATGACCTGAGCCGAAGGCAGAGGCTTTAACCCACTGAGCCACCCAGGCGCCCCTTGGTGCGGGCCCCTCTTGAGGCCTCATGTGAATCTTTGTAAGTGAAGGATCTACTAGTGTGAGGGTTGCCAGATTTTGCAAATAAAAATAATAGGGGTGCCTGTGTGGCTCAGTCAGTTAAGCATCTGACCTTTTTTTTTTTTTTTAAGATTTTATTTTATTTTTTTTAAAGATTTACTTTAAGATTTTATTTTATTTTTTTAAGATTTTATTTATTTAAAAGAGAGAGAGCTTGCAAAAAGGGAGAGAGAGGGAGGGAGAACCAGACTCCTCACTGAGCAGGAGCCCCATGTGGAACTCTGTCCCAGGATCCTGAGAGCAGGACCTGAGCTGAAGGCAGATGCTTAACCAATTGAGCCACCTAGGTGTCCCCTAAGCGTCTGACTCCTGACCTTAGGTCTTGATCTCAGGGTTGTGTGTTCAAGCCCCACCTTGGGCTGGCTGTATGCTGGGTGTGAAACCTACTTAATAAACAAACAAACAACAAATAGTTTTTAATAATTATGCTTGAAAATATTATTCTTTGTTTATCTGAAATGTAAATGTAACTGGGTATCCTGTATCTTATCTGGCAACCCAGCCAAGATCACAACTGCAAGGTGGTATGGCTGAATTGGCTGTTCAGTTCCAAACTCAGCACATTCAGTGAAAATTGAACATTTAAAGGCCAAAAGTGCCTTTAAAAGCCCTTTAAAGGGGCACCTGAGTGGCTCAGTAGGTTAGGCATGCCTTCAGCTCAGGTCATGATCTCAGGGTCCTGGGATGGAGCCCTGTGAGGGCTTCCTTCTCAGCAGGGGAGTCTGCTTCACCCTCCACACCTCCCTCTCCCCCTGCCTTTGCTCTCTCTCTCTGTCTCTCAAATAAATATATAAAATCTTAAAAATAAAATAAAAGGGCACCTGAGTGGCTCAGTCGTTAATCGTCTGCCTTGGGCTCAGGTCATGATCCCAGGGTCCTGGGATCGAGTCCCACATCGGGCTGCCTGCTCAGCGGGAAGCCTGCTTCTCCCTCTGCCACTTCCCCTGCTTGTGTTCCCTCTCACTGTCTCTCTCTCTGTCAAATAAATAAATAAAATCTTTTAAAAAATAATAATAATAAAATAAAATAAAATAAATAAAATTCCCTTAAGAAGCTTTTGAAGATCAGCCCCTATGAAGTTCTGTGTTCTATGTTATATAATAATTCATTTATTTATCTTTTTTTTTTAGAGTTGGGGGAGGGGCAGAGGGAGAGGGAGAGAGAGAATCTCAGCAGTGAGAATGGGAGCCCAACACCCGGCTCCATCTCACGACTCTGAGATCACGACCTGAGCCTAAACCAAGAGTTGGACTTAACTGACTAAGCCACCCAGGCACCCCCCTTATAAGGTGATTCTTTTGCTCAGTGAAGTTAAGATCCTTTTAGAACTGTAGGAAAGTCCCTAGGCAAATATCTGGTCATTCAAACCACTTCACTCCGTGTAAATAGGTATGAGAGGAAAAAGGTGAGGAAGTTCAAGTGTTCCTGTTTGCCTACAAGGTTTTTCTGGTTTATATCAGTTTCTAAAATGTTTAACAAGTATTTATTGGTGGTTGTAATTCAGATACAGTAGCGAATTTCATCTCACATGAGCATTATGTTCTAAAATTAGCTCTCAAGGAAAACATGACCGGGCTGTGACTCCATCGAATTATTTTTATACAGTCACCCTTCGGTCCATGCTCCCCAACTCCCTTCGTCCAAATTGTATGTTCAATAAACATTCTGACCCCAAATTACTCAAATATTTTTCTTCTGGCGGAACATGTATACTTTGGCCCATTCAGCAGCTGCTTAAGGGTAATCATGGTGATGGGTCTTACAATACCTGTTATGCAATCATGTGCTGTTTTAGGCACCCTTTGTCTTTATTTCTTTTTATGGATGTTTTTCTAAAAACTTTGCCCAACATTTTATTTTAGTGAAATATATCTACTGATACTCAGAAGTTTCAAACCAATCATTAGCCAGGAATCCAAAGCAAAAATATATAGAAAGATATATTCATTTTTCAGAAACAATTCATGAATGACATTCAAACCTCATGTATTTCTAGCATATTTGAAACATTCCCAAGAAATAAAAAATGTGTAATCCTAGCCTAAGTTCATTTTGAATAGGGTTTGGCTTGTAATAAAAGGTTCTGTCGGGGCACCTAGGTGGCTCAGTGGGTTAAAGCCTCTACCTTCGGCTCAGGTCGTGATCCCAGGGTCCTGGGATCAAGCCCCGCATCGGGCTCTCTGCTCAGCAGGGAGCCTGCTTCCTCTCTCTCTCTCTCTGCCTGCCTCTCTGCCTGCTTGTCATCTCTGTCAAATAAATAAAATCTTTAAAAAAAAAAAAAGGTTCTGTCATATTGTCTGCATTTTCTTCCATATATTTCTATTGCTATAACATACATATAATATTCAATGTATTTCTATGAATATATATACACATAACATATATATATATACACACACACACATATATAAAGGTTCACTCAGATTGTTCTTTTACATATTAGGTACATTGCTTTTGTTGGCTAATACCACCTAAGCACATGAATTTTCTCTTTATGTGCTAATTTCCAACTCAACATATTATAAAGGAATCACATGGCTTTATTCATTTTGCTGGGGTCTCTAGGAAATCATGTTCACTTTTGAATAGATTGGCTAGTCCAGGTATAACTCATTTATAAATAAATATACATACAAAAATACACATACATAAATATATATGTACACATATACATATACTTATATGCAAATATATGTGTGTGTATATATATATATTTAAACCCTTTATTGTGGAAAATTTCAAATGCATAAAAGTGGAGAAAATGGATGGTATACTCACCCTCCTGGGTCCAATGCCCAACTTCAATGATTACCAACTTTTTCACAATGACATATATTTTAATTAACTTTTTTGGAAGCACAAAGTACATACAAAAAAGTACACAGATCACAGGTGTACAGCTGTCTGAATTATTACAAAGTCACTACATCCAGGTAACTACCACATGGATTAAAGATACAGAACATTATCAGCGTTGGAGTAGTCCTCACTACATGCACTACTACTCTCTACCTCTTTATAGCTCTTAAAAGGTAACCACTATACTGATCTCTAACATTATAGATTACTTTTGCCTGTTTTTGAACTTTATATAAATGGAATCCTGCAATTGTTCTCATTCTCTGTTTCACTTAATATGTTCATGAGATGAATACATGTTACTGTTTTTATTTATTTTTTATTTTTTAAAAGATTTTATTTATTTATTTGACAGAGAGACAGACAGTGAGAGAGGGAACACAAGCAGGGGGAGTGGAAGAAGGAGAAGCAGGCTTGTCACAGAGCAGTGAGCCCGATGTAGGGCTTGATCCCAGGACTCTGGGATCAGGACTAAGCCGAAGGCAGACGCTTAATGACTGAGCCACCCAGGCGCCCCACATGTTACTGTTTTTAATAGTAATTTGCTTTCATTGCTATGTAGTACTCTACGGTAGAATTATATTATATCTATCCATAACACTGTAGATAAACATTAGAGCAAACATGTCTTTTGGTGAATGTAAGTAGGCAGTTAGGTCTAGAAGTGAAATTTCTGGGCAATAGAGTACGTGTATCAAACAATTTCCCACTAATTTACACTCCCTCTGACAGTGTATGTGCCTTCCAGTTGTACCACATCCTTGTCAACATTTGATGTTGTCAGTCTTTAAATTTTAGCTCTTGTGCTCTGTAGCTGTATCTCACTGAAGTTTTACTTTGCTGTTTTCTCATAAGTAATGAGATCAAACGTTTTCATTTTTGTTGAGCACTATCTACTCTTAAGATGTTCTTTCTCTTGCCTGTTTTTCTACTTAGATGTCTTTGAAAAACTGATTTATAAGAATTCTTGTATTGTGGATAGGAACGCTTTGTTGGTTTTATGCACAGCAAACATTGCTAAACCATATTTGAAAGATGCAGGTTCCTGAAAGAAGGCAAATACATATAAAGTACTAATATTGTTGTTCACTTGTAAGATGAAGGATGAACCATTTTAAAATCTACAAAAATGATTACAATCTGAGTTGGAGGTTTGGAGCTTAACCAACGTCTAATATTTTTGCAGAAATTTCAAGAAAAAGGCAAGAATATCTAGTGATACAGAGGAGTGAATAGCTAGTTAGTTACCCAGACAAGTGGATGGCATTATTTTGGTGAGAAGAACAGCCCCTGACATGAATATCTGGCCTGGTACTTACAGCTAGGCCTTGAGTATAAACAATTTCACAGAACATGAACATCAGACAAGGCCACTTTGATTATCATCAAGACAAAACACAACCCCTCTGTAATTATGTCTAAAGAACAGATAAAACCTGAACATTAGCCAAACCACAAAATGACCAAACATTCCCTGTACTCTGGCTAAGAATAGTGACTGCTGTTTCTTTACCAATTACAGCTTTAGCCTCAGTCTAGCCTGCTAACCTTCTAGATAGGGCTCATTAAGATATCCAGCCTTAAGAATTACCCCTGCTTCGTGGCAACATCCAATCCAGAGCAAAGCTCCACTTCTGTAAACATTCCTCCAAGTCACCCAACACAAGCTCCCGTCCTACAAGGAGTCCCTTTCTAATATTCTCCTACTGAGATGTCCCATGGTTCTCCATGATGTGCATCCTCCCTCCCTGCATTGAATAATAAATCTGACTAGTAATGAACACAACCACTGGTGTGTTCCTGATGGCCTTTGGATGGAGAGCATTGACACTGGGGATTTCAGGACAACCTAGCACCCTGAGACAGGTACTTGTTGAGACACTAAAAACATACCTATCTCTGGAGTGAATTTACATTAGCCACAGACACAGAAATGGATGGGTAAATAAAATTATTTGTTTTTTTAAAAACTCAGAGAGGACAGGTCATGATCCCAGGGTTCTGGGATCGAGCCCCGCATCGAGCTCTCTGCTCCGCGGAGAGCCTGCTTCCTCCTCTCTCTCTGCCTGCCTCTCTGCCTACTTGTGATCTCTGTCTAATAGATAAAATAAAAAAAAAAATCTTAAAAAAAAAAACTCAGAGAGGACAGAAAAGACAAATTTATAGAGAGAGAATTGTAGTTGCCTACAGCTGTGTGGAAAGGGAGACTAAATGTTAAAGGTCATCTTGCTGGGGGATGGTCTAAATCTGTATTATGGTGATGATGGCATGACGCAGTAAATTTGCTAAAAATTATTTAATTGTACACTTAAACTGAGTGAATTACATGGTATGTAAATTACACCTCAATAAAGTTGTTAAAAGAAAACAACAGGAATCCCACAGAACAGCTACTTGAATCCAGCAAACATTCTCTCTCTGTAAGCAAACTACATGGCAGGCTACATTGTAAGCGGAAAGTTAGTTGCTGGGCATAAATTCAAAATAGAATTAGCTACATGATTAGAATATGCGTCTGTGTATCACAGAGACACACTACCACACATGTTGTAGATGTGGAGGCTTTGGGCCAGGCCATTATTGTCTTCCCAGAATTCCAGAGTTGGTGGTCTTTGCCTCTGTGGGTTTCATTTTCCCAAGTTCTGGGAATAGGGCTGAGTTCTGGCTGAATAATCCCTCTTCTGGTTGCAACTCCTCTTTTAGTTTATAAATCAAGTCTTGTCCTGGGAACCATTCTTTCATCTTAAAATTTAGGATTTCATACACCTTGGCTCTGAACTACTACGAACTGCCTTTAGAGCCTATGATTTAGGGCCAGTTCTATTTCCTAGTTGCTGTATTTAGACCGGGGAAGGGGACCATGGATGGTTTCCTTTTTGTCTCTTGGACTACCACAGTTTTACATGAGACATTAAAGAACAACGAGGTTATTTTTTATCTTCTAGAAAATCCTGGAAGCCCATTCTTTTACAGGCATACGATCAGCAGACTACAGCTGTCTTTCCTGCAACTTGACAGACATGGGATCGCCAGATAAAATGATGCATGTCCCACGTAATATCTGGGATGTACATGCACTAAAAAAACCTGTTCATTGTTAATCTGAAGTGAAAATTTAACTAGGCATCCTGTACTTTTATTTGCGAGTAAATATGCATAGAAGCCGTAGGAAACGCAGAACAGGCTATCTAAATTACTTTGGCAGAGAGGAGTGGAAAAACCAAATGTCAGATTTTTAAGAGCCTAAAACGGGAGTCACCAAATCCTATCTGTCTCAGAGGAAAGGAGAAAATCATATCCTTCAAGTTTTACAGCTAGTCTGAAGCACTAGTACTTCGAGAAAGGAAGTGTCACACAAGGGTGATGAAAGGAAAACTTAATAATTTCTTTCTAGTTTGGAACTGGAATCCCCAGAATTTCTGCACGACAGAGTCCAAGGAAGAGTTACACTGAAAGCAGGTACTCGATTCTGCAGCCCGGGCGAGGGGGTGGGGCGATCTCTCTAAGCCACGCCCCGAGCACGGCGCTGACACCCGAGGCAGGTAACCAAGGGAACCCCGGGTAAAGGCGTTTCCGGGAGAGGCCGGAGCCGGAAATAAGGGGTCCGCTGCACCCCGCGGCCGAGCCCCGCCCCCTATCCTCCCACAGGGCCGGGCCGCGAGGGATGACGTGTCTGAACTCTGGAGGCGGAAGCAGGGAGGAGGTCGCCGAGGTAGGAGGGGAGGAACCGCCTGCAGGCCTTGCGCATGCGCCTTCCGCGCTCTAGTCAGACAGGTTTGCGACTGGAGTCCGGAGACCATATATCGAGGAGGACTCCACTTCTCCGGGTTTTTGGTGATGCTGAGTTATGGGGGTTAAAGTGGCGGCGGGGTTTGGAGCAAGGGAGGTTGGGGACCTTGAACCCCCAGACTGCTGAGGTCTCAGCCTCAATGAGTAGCTGATTGGCTGTGGGCAGTCAACCCCCTTTGTTCTATAAAAGGTTAAATGTATCTGGGAAAACTTAGGTTTATTTCAGCTCTGAAAGTCTGCGATTGTAAATTCAGATTTAGAATTTCTGTGGTCGGCCAATTCTAGTCCTGTAGTGCTTTCCAGGTACTTGCTCCTCTGATCTCCTTTATGGGCCACACGCTGCTCTAGACTCTGGGGATGTAGAGATGTAGGATGCAGAGGCAAAGTCCTTACTCCCACAGAGTTTACGTAAAAACGGGGAGTGAGACTGTAAACATAACCACATTAATTCCAGGTAGTGACAAGCAGCGTGGGGTGTCGGGTTTAAGCAGAATGGTTTTGAGGGACTTAAAGATTTTATAAAGATCACTCTTGGCAAGAGTGGAAATTGAAAGGCAGTAAGTAGTTCAGGAGATCTAAGATTTTGGCTTGGACTAGAGTGCGGCTGGAAAGGAGTTAGTCTTGTTCAGCCCCAGCGAGCAGAACTTGTTGGACTGTAGGTTGAGAGTGAGAGAAGGAGACATTTAGATTATCTTCCAGGTTTGGGTTCTTGGGCAAGGGGCAGCGGTGCCGTTTCCTGAGATGGGGAAAACTGGGCAAAGAAGGGTTAGCGGTGGGCAGTGAGATAGTGAAGGCCAAGGAAAAATAAAAGATAGTTAACAAAAATGTTATTTTTCCTTCCCTCTCCTTTCTAAATGGAGACCATCTGCTTCCTCTTATGTTGGAAATTTCTGTAACTTCAAGTACAGAATAAACCCTTCTCCCTAGGTCAAAGTGGATGTTCAACAGATTAATGTTAATTAAATTGCTGGAGGAAGAGGGTTCAGAGAGGAAGAATGGCCACACACATGCCCTTTCTAGCTTGGCTTTTGTTGTAAAAATGCTGCGATTTCTCTGTGCCAAGCAGTGTGCTGAGCACTTAACATACTTTTTTTTTTTTTTTTTTTTTTTAAATTTTCACAACCTTAAGAAGACGGACATTCTTTCCCCTCCCTCTTCTTTCCAGTTCTACTACCGCGGACTTGATTGATTAATTTGCTCGAGGTCATATTAACTAGATAGTAGTTGCAAGTATTTTATCCTTCATTGTTCTGATTACTCCACAGTACGGAAGAGTGGTTCTTAAACCTTTTTTGTAGAGTCATAGATCCCTTTGAAAATTCAATTAGCGTTGTAAACTCCAGGGGAGGAAACGTGCAAACCCACAAGAATTTAGATAGAATTGCATGGGGCTCCACTTTCCTTAATTACTCGTTTAGCAAATTTGCCCATTCTTGAGCAGGAAGTACTCCCAGGTTTTGATTCCTTGCTGTATAGTCCAAGTGGATGCATTCTTACAAAGTATTCTTTCTAAAGCTCCACTGAATTGACTTTATGCCATCAAAAGCAAGTTACTCCTTGAAAAGCACTCAGGAAATTCATTCACACTAACACAAATACAAATGCCTAAGTGCACGTACAAACACGGTCATCGCGTCATTTCAATAAGGAAAGTGGCAGAAACGTGCTCAAAGGGGACCATACCAGATTGGTATTTCACGAGAACTGCTTTCGTCACTGAACCCTTGCCTGTCTTCCTTTGCAAAGAAATGTCAACATTATATTTCCGCTTGCCTACTCCCGCTTTTCTCCCCACCCCACTTTCACTCATCCTCAAAGAGATCTTGTTTATTCTGTGCAATCACCGTGTCGCTCAAGAATGTCCCATGGTATCCAATACTTGGAACCCATCCGTGAAAACACCTGAGTATTTGATACTTTCTGGCTAGTTCTTTCCCCTTTTTTTCCGTATCCTGATCCCAACCAGGTGTCTCCCGAACTTCCCGTCGCCGACGCCGCTTCCATCAGCAGGTACTTTGTGGAACACCAACTCTGTAACAAGGGTCGAAGTGCTGCGGGCAGTGTGGGGAGGAAACCTCACGGTTGTTATGGAAACCTGAACCAAAGAGACAAGCTGAGGGCGCCAGCCTGGCGGTGGGATGCTCCCCGACGCCCTCAGGGAACTCTAAATCGAATTTGGAACCCGACCGCGAACGCGGAAGCAGGGAACCACCTAGTCGGCCGGCTGAAAACCTGGAGAGTGGATTTCCTCCACGCTCCCTCCCGGAAACTCCTCCCCGGGGCTAGCGGCCCCTCTCACTGAGCATGTGCAGGCGGCTTTGCGCATGCTCTGTCGAGCTCCGCTTCGGTTTCTGTTGCGGGACCCGCGGTGTCTCCTAGCGCAACCGGAACTGTCGGTGGCTGAGCCGTCCTTCCTCAGCTGCCGCGGTCTTGTAGTCGTCTCCAAGGCTCCCCGTCCCTCCTTCCCTCTTCAGCCCTTCGGCTCGGCTGCCCTTTCCCCGAAACAGCAGTCATGAGCGCGAGGCTGCCGGCGTTGTCGCAACCTCGGTGGCCGGGGCCGCTGCTGCTGGTGCTGCTCCTGCTGGAGGCGGCCCCAGGCCCGCGTCCGGGCTCCGCCTTCTACCTCCCCGGCCTGGCGCCCGTCAACTTCTGCGAAGAAGAAAAAAAGAGTGACGAGTGTAAGGTGGGTGAGGCCTGGCGGACCTTGAGTGCTCTAACCGAAGGGGAGCCTCCGCTTACCCAGGGAGCTGAGGTCCGAGAGGAAGGGGGCGTAGCTGGGGTAGGTCTGGTGTCCCGAGAAGTGCTTGGGTTCGGCCCGGCCGTGAGTCGGAGGTTCTGGAACGGCCTTTGAGGGTAGATTCTGCGGGACTCGGTGGGCTTCAGGCTCGCCTCCCGTCTAGAGGTCCGGGTAGCACGAGCAGCTGTATTTAGTTTGCCTGGAAACAGGGACTTTGTATGTATGGCGCTCTGTTGGAGTTGGGTGCATGCAGGTCAGCAAGCATTCCACGGGTGCATGTTCGCTCACAGCCCTATGTCACGCACTCCGAGAAGTGGACGACCAGGTCTTCCAGTTACTTTTTATTTAATTGCTTCCCGTCTTATTCTACTTTCTTGGAACTCCTGGTTGGTTTTGAGAGCTTGTTTCTTTCTAGGACATTGGTATTTTAGCTTAAGGCTTAGCAGTTCGTTCCTTATTTGTGAATTACAACAGCCAGAACCGCATAAACTGCATTGGTTAAAAAAAAAAAAAGAAAGAAAGAAAAATTGCTGTAATAGTTGAGACCGTTAATTTCTATCTTTTAAGTTAAGATTTTTTTTTTTAACATGCAAAAAATGCACAAGATCCCACCGGTTAGTTTTTCAGAGAGTGTTTTAAACACTGAAAAAGAGCAGATGACAGGAGAAACGCGTTTTCTTCCTAGGGCACATTTTGAAAACTGGTCTCTTATAATCTTCACACGCAAGGTTTTCAGTTTAACTGCTAGTTAAGAGTCATAAGTCACTTGCTTTTAGGTTATTCGATACAGAGCATCATGATTTACGTAATTATTTTAAGTTGCTAACACTTAGCATTGGGGCGTAAGGATCTCTTTGAAACCATTAATAATTTTAACAATTCAAATAATCGTTCGGCAAACTTTTACAGTCTATAAATAGGTTTATTTACTAAGTTTGATTTATTTTTAAAGGCTGGTGTTTATTTTATTACTGCTAGCTTTACTGTAGCTATGAATTACAGGCTTATTTTAGAGCATTAAATAAGCTATTAAATTTTTCATAGCATTTTACAGTTTGTTTTAAAATCTTGGATCTCTCAAAATGTCTAAGGATCTTTAAGGTTTACTCAAGTCAGCAGTTACCACTTGCATGCTGTAACTCTCGTACCCTGCAATGCAAGAAGCTTTCACTCTTTGAGAGATATGATTGAAAGAATATATAGTGCTTACAAGTGGAAGAGAGAGCTGATCTTGAAAGCACACTGGTTTTTCTGTTAAATATTTTAGTAACCAACCTTTAAAACCTAGTGTTTTGTCTTTAAATTTAAATTTAACGACAACCTTGTATTGTATTCCTGGTGCCTTAGAGACAAAAAAATGTATCCCCGTCTTCTAGGGACCTCAAAGTAAAGGACATAAGCTTATGAACAGATTACTGAAATCTGATACGTTATAAAAGATGTATGTCCAAAGTGCTTTAAAACACAAATGAGGAAACATCTGTGGATTGAAGTCTTTAGGGGAAAGCTGCAGAAAGGAAGTAACATTTGGAATGGACTTTGGAAAAATGAATGTTTTCCAAAGAGGTGATCCGCCTCTTAGATGATTTTTGGTTTCTCAACAGGGCCTTTAAGTAGCTACTTTTAAGTTAACTTATGGTTAATTTGGGGGAGTCCTTTGGGATTTTTAATTTTCAAAGCTATAGAGATAAAACAGCAAGGCAAAACGTTTTTTTCTGAAATGTTTGGATTTCATCTTTGTTATTAGCTGCTCTCACCTCTTGGTCAATGGAAACAACTCCTAGAAGAGCAGAAAGGTGTACCTTTAGCATTTTTTTCCTACAATTTGACTAACTGGGATAGAAAATTTAAAGTAAACTTTAGTGTATCTTGTTGCCTCTCAAGAGAAGAAAAACAGTAGTAAATAGTTCAAATTTTCATTACTTCAGTCAGGGTGTTAATTTTTTCCTCATACTTCGTATTTAAGGAGGACAGTCATGTATATACTGTTCAGAAGAGCTGAAGGGAATTATTTTTAAACTAAATAATGAAAAATAAAATGTTATGAATGGGAAAAATTTCCAGAAGCTACTGTTAGCATAGGAAATCAGGAGTTGGATGAATTGGGTAGGATACTGATACTGTTTCCATCAGTTTTTCCATCTGTAAGATAGGGATAATCCTATTTGCTTATTATTTACTCCCCTTGAAAAGTGTTTTTTGCATTTATTAGCGAAGAAGCACAATATTTGTCAGTTGTGATATTATAAAACATTAGTATAGAGATAAAACAAGTATGTCGTCAGCAGTATAATTTTTATAATGTAAGCATTACATGTACAGTGTCCTGCATTTAGCTCACTATGTATATTATTGAAAGACAATCAAAAGAACCCTGAGGATTTGGTCATTTTCTCCTCTCCAAATTATTTTATGTCCAAATTATTGGCAGAGAAATAGGAGTCCATTAAACATAAAATACTATTTATATTGCTCTAACTTCTGATTTATGATATTTATTAGCCTTTGTAAATACTGTGACTGTGTTTTGTGGGTTCCTTTTTTTCTTAAACTTAATATCACTACAGGCACATGATTTGAATATCAACGTAGTGCACATTCTCACTGGTTTTTATTGGCCATATAGTATTCTATTACTGTACTGTGGTTTGTTTAACTGCATATAGGCAGTTTCTTGCCTATAAGCATTGAGATTGGTCCCAGTTTTTTTCTGTTATGAATAATTTTGCTAGAATGTATTTAGCAGGAATTACTTACATATTCCCAAATATAAAATTGCTAGGTCGGAGGCAAGAAGCAGTTTTATAGCTCTATTTAATATTGCCAAGCTTCTTTCAAAAAAGATAGGTTTGGGGGGAAAAAAAAGCTAGGCTTGATTTATAATGCCTTAAGCTATATGATACCCTGTGTCTCCACAGTATTTTATAATTTTTATTGTTTTAATAGCTATGTGGTGGTATGGAAAACATTAACAGTTTATTATTTTTGTTGCTATTAAGGTTTCTCTTTTAATTTTTTTCTGTTATCTATCTTGTGTTATTAGTTTTTGAAACCATAGTAATAAAAGGATTGAACTGTGGTGGTGTTTTCCTCTAGAATCCATTTAACTTCCTTAAAATCAAGGGACAGTATGTTGACTGCAATAAATAGAATAAAGCCCTGATTAGAAGTTAATAGATCTTCACAGAGTAAAATGTGCAGTTCTGATCTACCTTATAAGAGTTTTGATCGTGGGGCGCCTGGGTGGCTCAGTGGGTTAAAGCCTCTGCCTTTGGCTCAGGTCATGATCCCAGGGTCCTGGGATCGAGCCCCACATCGGGCTCTCTGCTCAGCAGAGAGCCTGCTTCTCTCTCTCTCTCTTTCTCTCTGCCTGCCTCTCTGCCTACCTGTGATCTCTGTCTAATAAATAAATAAAAAATCTTTAAAAAAAAAAAGAGTTTTGATCGTTTCAGTTAGCGGCTGAATGCTGTTAGCTTTAGACTGGTCTGCAGTGTGCTGAGTGGCATCGTGGTGGCGAATAGCTGATTGGTGCGTTACCGTTGCTGCCTTTAACTTTCAATTAATTGTTGGCTTGTCAACATGAATTCAGATCTAACAACTAAACTCTCCAGAACATCCGCCACTTTTTTACTGTTTGGTGTATAGATTGTGTTCTTGGATGAAAGATTAAGAATTTCTTTATGGGGGCACCTGGGTGGCTCAGTCGTTAAGCGTCTGCCTTCGGCTCAGGTCCTGATCCCGGGGTCCTGGGATCAAACCTGCATCAGACTCCCTGCTCAGTGGGAAGCCTGCTTCTCCCCCTCCCACTCCCCCTGCTTGTGTTCCCTCTCCTCGCTGTCTCTCTCTGTCAAATAAATAAAATGAAACCTTAAAAAAAAAAAAAATTCTTTCCTGTCCAGTAAGGAAAAATGACAAGATACACCCCTGGTGTTTAAAAAAATGTTTAAATGAGGGACTCCTGGGTGGCTCAGTTGGTTAAGCAGCTGACTTCGGCTCAGGTCATGATCCCAGCGTCCTGGGATCGAGTCCCACATCGGGCTCCTTGCTCGGCGGGGAGCCTGCTTCTCCCTCTGCCTCTGCCTGCCATTCTGTCTGCCTGTGCTCATTCTCTCTCCCTCTCTCTCTCTGACAAATAAATAAGTTAAAAAAAAATGTTTAAATGAATGTATAACAATTTTTTAATAAAAAGGAAACTTAATCAGAATCATACTTTTTAAAAAATTGTATAGTTGACACACAATGTTACATTAGTTTTAGGTGTGCAACATAGTAATTGGACAACTTTACAACTCTCACACAACACTATTACAATGGTATTGACTATGTTCTCTATGCTGTACTTTTCATCCCTGTAACTTATTCATTCCATAACTGAAAGCCTGTGCCTTCCACTCCCCTTCATCCATTTTGTCCAACACCATATCCCTTTCCCCTCTGGCAACCACCAATTTGGTTTTTTTTTTTTATTTATGGATCTGTTTCTGCTCTTTTTGTTGTTGTTTATTCCTTTGTTTTGCTTTTTAGATTACACATAATGAATGAAATCATGCAATGTTTATCTTTGTCTGACTTCACTTACCCTCTTAGTATCATACACTCTAGGTTCATCTGTAGTGTTGCAGATGGCAAGCTCTTACTCTTATGGCTGAGTAGTATTTCTGTTTGTGTGTGTGCGCGTGTGTTTACCACATTTTCTTTGTCCATCTGTCAGTGGACACTTAGGTTGCTTCCATATCTTGGCTATTGTAAATAATGCTACAATAAACATAGAGTGCATATGTATTTTCAAATTAGCATTTTCATTTTCTTTGGGTAAATGCCCAGTAGTGAAATTACTGGATTGTATGGTATTTTCATTTTTGGAGGAACCTCTCTCGTGTTTTCCACAGTGGCTGCACCAGTTTATATTCCCACAACAGTGCACAAGGGTTCCTTTTTCTCCACATCCTTGCCAACACTTGTTTCTTGTCTTCTTGATTTTAGCCATTCCAACAGGTGTGAGGTGGTATCTCATTGTGGTTTTGATTGCATTTCCCTGATGCGGAGTGATGTGGAGCATCTTTTTGTGTGTCTGTTGGCCATCTGGATATCTTTGGAAAAACGTCTATTCAGGTCCTTTGGCCATTTTTTAATGGGGTTATTTTGTTTTTTAGTATTACATTGTATGATGTCCTTTTTTCTTTTTAAAATAAGGAAAGAGCAAGTGCAAGCGTGAGCCGGGGCGATGGGGGGTTAGACAGGGAGAAGCACACTCCCTGCTGAGCAGGGAGCTTGATGGGGGAATCGATCCAGGACCCTGGGATCATCACTTCAGCCGAAGGCAGACGATTAATGACTGAGCCACCCATACACCCTATGAGTCTTTATTTATTTTGGATATTAACCCTTTATCGGATCTGTCTTCTCCCATTCAGTAGGTTTTCTTTTCATTTCGTTGATGGTTTCTTTTGCTGTGCAGAAGTTTTTTAGTTCAGTGTAGTCCCATTAGGTTTTTTTTGCTTTTGTTTCCCTTGCCTGAGGAAACATAACCGTAAATATATTGCTAAGGCTGATGTCAGAGAGATCACTGCCTGTGTTTTCTTCTAGTTTTGTGGTTTCAGGTCTCACATTTAAATCTTTAATCTATTTTGAGTTTCTTTTTATGTATGGTACAAGAAAGTGGTCCAGTCTTACAAGCACCATTTATTAAAGAGACTGTCTTTTCCCCGTTGTAAATTCCTGCCTCCTTTGTTGTAGATTAATTCACCATATAGGTGTGGGTTAATTTCTGAGGTCTCCATCCTATTGCATTGATCTGTGTGTCTGTTTTTGTCCCAGGATCATATTGTTTTGATTACTATAGCTTTGTAGTATATCTTGAAATCTGGGATTGTTGAATCCTTCAGCTTTGTGCTTTCTCCAGATTACTTTGGCTCTTCAGGGTCTTTTGTGGTTCCATATGAATTTAAGGTTTTTTTGTTCTAGTTCTGTAAAAATTACTAATGGTTTTTTGGTAGGTGTTACGTTGAATCTCTAGGTTGCTTTAGGTGATATGGACTTTTTAACAATATTCTTCTAATCCATGAGCATGATATATCACTACCATTTGTTTGTGTCCTCTTCGGTTTCTTTTATCAGTGCTCCATAGTGTTCAGAGTGTAAGTCTTTCACATCCTTTGTTAGGATTATTTCTAGGTATTTTATTCTTTGGGGTATAATTTGTAAATGGCATTGTTTTCTTAATTTTCTTTCTGCTACTTCGTTATTAGTGAATAGAAAAGTGACAGATTTCTGTATATTGTGTCCTGCAACTTTACTGAATTCATTTATTATTTCTAATAGTATTTTGGTGGAGTCCATAAGGCTTTAGGTATAGTATCATGTCATCCATTATAGTGACAGTATTACCAAAGTAGTACTTTTAAATGTTCTTTCTTGGTAATTATGTTTAGAAATGTTTAATAAATTATGTGTCTGTTATTTTGGGAGCAGTTGCCTCTAAATATGGAAAAAGTAAAATTTAAGAAAACCCATTTCTAAATACTGCTTTGAACAGTGTATTTTACTTGTTTTAATTTGACCATAGATATAGTGTGAAGATTTTGAAATATGTACAAAAATACAATTACATTTGAACTTATTGATAGAAGAGATATATTTACTTAAGTGGTGTTTAGTTTCACATTACCAGAGTTTTCTCTGGAATAAGAGATTGAGTCTTAGCTTCTGGAAACTAATCAGTGTGTGTGGGTTACTGATAATGTTTCAAATATGAAATTTGGCATTGGAATGACTTTAACGATGATAAATTTACATTCCAACAATTGTTTTATTTTGCTGTGAAAAAAAGTACGTGGAGCTTAGAAAGTTCGCTTTCAGAAATGAAATTTTTTGAATAAAATTATTTTAAAACTGAGATTGTTCATGATAGTGGATCTGAGAGTTAGGATTGGGAAAGCAAGCAAGGTCAATATGGATAAAATACTGTCCTGCTGCTGTTGGCTGTCCACAAATGGAAGCCCTTCCAAAGGTGTATTTTTGAACATCTGAAACAGAGCCATGGACATGTGCTTTATGCCTCCCACACATAAATTCTAGAGACTGGTCTGTGCTCTGTGGGCCTTAGAGTCCAGTTCTTGAAGCTCTTAATTCTTACTCATCTTTGTACTTTTTAAATCAATTGTCCGCTTAGTAAGTGTCGTAGTGAATCATAGTTACTTCACATGTGCTCTATTAGGTTACAAGGTCTTCCTCTGTTGCCATTAAAATTAACTGAGTATGGATGAAAGGCTTTGGAGGAACCTTTTTAAATATATTTTCTTTGCCCTTATTCTCAACTTTCAAACCTATTTATCTCCTGTGCTAATAATGATAATAAGACTGCAGTTTATGTACCTTGTGGGTGCCTTAGCTAAGCCTCAGAACAATCCTGTTATGTGTCACTTGGGAAACTGAAGCTGAATGAGACGTAGTCACTCTCTCAAGTGTGTGTACCGGTAAGTGGTGACGCAGAGATGCAGGTTCCAGAGTGCCTGATTCTGAAGGCTGAGCTTGTCATACCCCATTGGGGTACTGCTGTGTCTTCCGTTGTGCATACTCTCTGCCTCTTCTGCCTCACCCTGGAGGTCCCTGGCTGCTGGTGATCCTTCACGTCCACAATTGGTACAGTTTTAACCTTTGTAACCGATTTTTAAGTAGTCAGATTTTTTTTTATTAACATATAATGTATTACTTGCTTCAGGGGTGCAGCGCTGTGAATCCTCAGTCTTACACAATTCACAGCACTCACCATAGCACATACCTTCCCCAATAAGTAGTCAGATTTTATATTTATTCCTTTCTTTGATACAATCTGAAGTTGAAATTTTGTTTTTCATTGAGATGGGGATAGAAGGAAGAACCTAAGTATCCTGGAGATCAGCTTCTGGGCATTGCTGGTCAGATAACTTAGAGTTCATGAGCATCCATTTATGAGTTCCCAGCATTTCCGTTGGGATTGTTTTATTGTGTCTGAGTTAAGATTTCCTTCTTCGGAATTTTTCCCACAGTAGACTTCTCCAGTATATTAAGCAGTTGAAATGTCCATAGTTTTCCTTTTCTATGGCTGTGCCTTAGTATCTCAGAGCCTTCTGTCACTTGCTTTGATTCTTGTTCAGAGTCACATTTCTTCTCTGTTTCTTTCTACCTCGAAAACCAGTTGTGGTTGTGGTTGGAACCAATGTGATGGCAGGTAAAGTGGAATAAAAGCAAAAACAAAGGAACAAGGAAATAGGGGGAAAATGCAGCCCTGTGGCATGGTACACATGGCTTAAAGCAGTAAAACAAAGTGTAGCTGTGACCAAAGCTGGGATCAGATGTAGAATGGGTAGGTTAGGACCAGAAAAAAAGTTGTACATCTGGGAGGAGAAGGATTTAGAAGGGAGACCATAACACTCTAAATTAAATAAACCATTTCCATAAAAAAATTTTCTTAGGGTGGGATTTAATTAGTCTTCCTTTGTGTAAATCTTGCTTTAGAATTTCCAGTCTTGCTTTAGGATTTATCTGTAACTTCCTTAAAAAGCTTAATGTTGCTAACAATTTTCCATGCTTGTAATAACTCAGTTTGGGACACTTTGAAAGCAGGAATGTGAAGTAAGTAACCTTTAAAGCTCTTTTTAGTTATGTCAGTGATATTTTGGAGTTGGCTGACTCTATTTAAGGCAGATTTCCAGAAGGAGATGTACTTAATTAATTTTAGGATGGGAAATAAAGATATTTGGTGGAAAGTGACCATAAAAACAAATATGTCCTTTTACAGCACGTTGCTATTTTAATTATAAAAAAAAAAAAAAAAAACCTAAATCCCTTGGGATTTAGTAACTACCCAAGAACTTATAAATAGCTTTGTCACTTTCTTCTTTTACTTTCTTGAATGTATGTCTTGTCTCTCCATCTGGATTAGAAATTCTTCAAAGGCAAGTGTTCATGTCTTTTGTATTATTATATCACTTCATAATGTCTAGTATTGTGGCCATTAAATAAATGTGTTGAGTGAATGATTTTCTCATGGTTGTTCAGGATTTTTTGTTCTTTGGGAATGTTTTTCAGTTTTCATGTACATTGCATATTGTTTCCTCCTACTTAATACTTATTTTGAAGTTACTTTTCCTACTCTAGAACAGCTTTCCACACTAAATTTTACTCTTTTGTCTTTATTTCGTATTGCTTTGATTTGGCTTCTGTTGTTTTTTAAAGCCCTTTCTTTTTCCAACTTTTAATTATGATGGTCTTCAAAATTCAGTAAAGTTGACGGAATAGTATAATGATCACCTATATATCCATCTAGACCTCTAGAGCCAACAATTGATTATATTTTTCCTATATGCTTTATCTGCGTATGTGTTTATATTTTTAGGGATGAATGTCATGATGTAGCATACTTTTGCCTTTCATTAAACCACATAAACTCACTAGTGGTCTCCTTTCCTTTCTCCTTCCAATTTTCAACATTTTCTCTACTGCCATATTACAAGGATCTTGTTCTTTAAAGCAGTTATTTATGTATGTATGTATGTATGTATGTATGTATGTATGTATGTATGAATGAGAGCGTGCCCGCGAACGTGTGCGCAAGTGAGTGGAGGAGGTGCAGGAGAGGGAGAGAGAATCTCAAGCAGGCTTCACAATCACACAACCCTGGGATCATGACCTGAGCTGAAACCAAGAGTCAGACGCTTAACAGAGCCACTCAGGTGTCCTTACAAGGATCTCATTCTTAAAATATCATTGAAATTTCCTTGTTTCAGTATAAGAGTTGATATTTAAAATATAGAGTATTATAAATGTAGCATATTTACTATTTACAAATACATTGTAAATTGTTCTTTTCTTTGTTAAAGATATCGTTAGTTGTAATTTGCATTCCTTAGCATGTTGTGAGACAATAATTCTTAAATTTTCAGATTTTCACAATTTAAAGGAGGAATGAAAAAGTGCTACAAAAATAGTCAGGATGAATTGAATATCCAAGGTGTGTTTTGATTAGTTCACCGAATAGTAGAAATAGGTCCATAACTTAGTGGTGATATTTTTGATGGACTGACTTTTTTGTAAAAAGTAAGTGTGGAAAAATGACAGAAGAAACAAGAAGGAAGAGAAGTAGAGGACTGAGAGCAGCAGATACTGAAAGCGATGGTAGTGGCACTTGAGTTTCCTCGCTTTTTTTTTTTTTTTTTTTTTTGAGTTAGAAGTCTAGCTTTTGAACTTACTTCCTTGTCTTAGAGCAAGAATCCCTAGCTCATAAGGTTATTATGAGAATTGTGCTTGATAATTACCATCTTCCTCTTCCCTAGACTAATAGCTAGAAAAGAGTAATGAATAGGCATAAACAATAGATCAGAAGACTGTTTGTTGTCTTAATGTCCTTTTATGGGAGTGGGGGGGGCCCTCAAGGTTATCCTTACGCTGATAAATACTCAGATTCCGGAATGTCTGTTTTCTCTGAAATAGTAATAGTAGCAGTGTTTATTTAATCGTTTACCTTATAGTTGTTGTGTACCAACTATAGACCAGCCTCTAGATTCTTAACTGTTTTATTATCACCTCATATATTTCTCACATTCAAAATTGCTACTTGACCAAAAGCACATATTTATTAAGAGTAAATTTAGGATTTGAAACGAACTGAGCAATCTGGTGCTATGCTGCCTCCAGACTGAAGTTGTGTTCCCTACTTATTTATGTGTTGTGTGTAAAAATTAATTTTGTTTTTAGGTGAAAGATTCGCAAGAATTGTTCTTTGGAGTTGGCTGTTTTGAAAAAATTTGTGGGCAGCCCCTGATGATATAGACATCCTTCTAGATCACAAAGCAAGGCTAAAACATATGCTTGTTAACACCTTTGTTGTTAGGAGTAAAATGTGAAGCTACTTCACCAGATTAGGAAAAGTGGACAGATAAGGTAAATTTAATGGGAATTTGATATTAAAGGAGAGAGGGAAAGTTGAGTAGGGGGAGGATCAGAGAGAGAGAGAGGGAGAAACAGACTCTCTACTGAGCGTGGAGCCCCACATAGGGCTTGATCCCAGAACCCTGAGATCATGGCTTGAGCCGAAATCAAGAGTTGGACACTGAGCTGACTGAGTCACCCCAGAGCCCCTAGCTTTAACCACATCTTAAATGACACATGGCCACGTGGGTATTTGACAGTGCAGATAAGAATATGTCCATCATTGCTGCATAACAGTAAATACTTAGTGCTTTGTACCAAGCACTGCTCTTGAATCTTCTCAAAACCACTCAAAGCAGGCGTTATTATTCCATTCTACAAAGGAAAAACTGCGTGAAGAAACTTACTTAGGATCACACAGCTAGTAAATGTCATAGTCAGGATTTGAACTCAGGCAACCTAGCTTCAAAGTCTTTTTTCTTGGGGCGCCTGGGTGGCTTAGTGGGTTAAGCCTCTGCCTTTGGCTCAGGTCATGATCTCAGGGTCCTGGGATCGAGTCCCGCATCCGGTTCTCTGCTCAGCAGGGAGCCTGCTTCCCCCCTCTCTCTCTGCCTACCTCTCTCCCGACTTGTGATCTCTCTCTGTGTGTCAAATAAATAAATCAAATCTTTAAAAAAAAGTCTTTGTTCTTGATCACTTTGAGGTTGAGAGGAAGGTAGGCTTAATTGTGGCACAAGGGATTTAACTTCTGTGATGAAAATGTGGCACTTAGAGATTTTGAAACTCAAAACCTAGAAAGTTCCATAGAATATAGTAGCTGTGTTCCTTCCTAGAAAGAAATCTAGAGATGTGAACTGGATTAGCTTTTTAGGGACCCTTCAGTCTTCAAGAAGATATATTAAATAGGGGGTTTAGATTCTGAAGTGTGTTCATAATAGTGTTGACCCCTTATAATTAGTGAAAATTATTTTGGCAGAGTAAGCCATAAACTGGGAATTTTGCCTCTACAACAGTTACTTATATTTGTGTTTATTATTCAAGGATTCTGTAATGCCTAAATGTTGTGTCCCATTATCTTTTTAGCTAAAATAACTCATGACAAAGAATATGATATATAAGGAGACACAGTTTAATTTTTGTATATGTTTGAGATAGTATTGGCATTGAGTAATTTCATTTGCTTACAGTTTTAGGGATTGTACTGTTCTTACTGCTGTATATAGAGGCTAGTGTCTTATCTTACACTGTATATCAGCAATATTGGGTGAGGATTTATTTTAGCAGATGAGCAGTGTAGTTTAGGCATTACCTATTCTGAACATCATTAAATTCATTTGCCTTTATTCATTTAATAAATATATTAGCACTTCTTGTTTTAGTCACTGAAGTTCTTGATAAATGTTAACTCATGCAATCCTCATATACTTTTCTTTCTCTCTCTCCAAAAATAATAAATAAGTAAATAAATGAATAAATAAAAATTGGGGGGAAACAAAAGAGGGGCTCCTGGGTGGCTCAGTCAGTTGTTTCTGAATCTTGGTTTCAGCTCAGGTAATGATCCCGTGGGTTGTGAGATGAGCCCTGCCTGGGGCTTGGCACTCCGTGAGGAGTCTGCTTCAAGAGCCTGTCCTTCTGTTCCTTCCCCGCTCGCACATGCTCTCCTCCTCTCTCTCTCTCTTCTCTCTCAAATAAATAAATCTTTAAAGCAATTACTGCAACTATTAAAAATATTTTGTTGTAATTTAATTGCATATAAGTCTACTCAGTGAATGGATTTTAGGAGAAATGTTTAAATATTATAAAATTCTACATTTCAAACATGTCAAATTCTTTTTCAGTTCTAAGCATGACTTAAGTTTTGATCTCTGTTTACATTCTAATTCTGTGTTTCTTCATTTTCAGGCTGAAATAGAACTATTCGTGAACAGGCTTGATTCAGTGGAATCTGTTCTTCCTTATGAGTATACGGCGTAAGTTTCTCAGCTTAGTTTTTATATAAAATTGTATTGACTCCTCAGAATTTTGTACTTTGAACAATTTATTTTCTTTACAGTTACAGACGAATTCATACGTATTTTAAGTATGTACAGGGCCTGAAAACGTTTTTTAAGGGATAGTCTTTATTTCCAAGGTAGAGTTAAAATGTGAAATATGATCTTTTTCAGTACAATAGAAGCATCAACTAAAACAATGGATTTCGTTTTTTATCTGAAAGGACAAAAAGGCATTGTGTTTTCTTTACATTTTTTAATTATAAAAAACCCCACACAGTTGCAAACAAAATTCTTATATCCCACATAATCCCCAGAAACAATTCCTTTGTTTTCTGCTCCTCCACATTTTTTTCTCTGCATATTCTAATGTATGTAACCACATCTATACATTTTTGTTTTAAACAAAAAGTGGTTTTGCATCTTTTTCTCACTGAATCTATTATAGGCATCTTTCCATGTTAATACACAGCTACAGTTATCTTAGTCCTTTTTGTAGCTGTTTATTCTTTCTTTCTTTTTTTTAAGATTGATTTATTTCTTTTAGAGAGAGCATGAGCAGGAGCATGAGCATGAGGGGCAGAGGGAGAAGGAGAGAGAGTCCCAAGCAGACTTTGGGCTGAGCGCAGAGCCTGACTTGGGGCTCGATCCCACAACACTGAGACCATGACCTGTGCCAAAATCAAGAGTCAGACAGTTAACCAGCTGCGCTACCCAGGTGCCCCTCTTTTTTGTTTTCTTTCTTTTTTGTTTTTCTTAAAGTAAGCTGTCACCCAGTGTGGCTTGAACTCATTACCCTGAGGAGAGACCAAGAGTCACAGGCTCTACCAGCTGAGCCAGCGAGGTGCCCCTGTTTATTATTTCTTTGTAGAGATTATATAGAGTCGTGTATGATTTGTTTCACTAAGTCTTTGTCTATGAATGTTTGATTATTTTCATTTTTTGAAACTATAAAAAATGCTGCATAAATATGCTTTGACTGCCATATACCATTTGAGTATAAAGCATAGTTCTTAAATTTTAGTTGGCTTCTAAATTTCTGTGGTATCTAGAAATTTCAAAAGAAAATAGGTGTTTACTGTAGAGAAAAGCACACACCAAAAAGTAAGACAATGCTGTAAGAATCCATCGGCTAAACATCTGTAAGAAGAGAGTATAACATTCATGAATGGATGGACCATCCATTAAGTAACGATTAGAAACTTAAATGTTCCAGTTTTTATTTCTTTTGTTTTGTTAAATAAGTGTATCTCCTTAAATCTTTGTGGATATTCTTGGGAAAACTCAGTGATCTCTTACAGCCAGTACATGGAAAGTCTTCATTTGAGCGTTTCCCAGCAATAGTTTTTTATTATGTGAGATTCATCTTTCTCTTGGGAATCTCGTCTGTATCCATTACTGCATGGGTCCCAAGTACTCCCATACCATTCTAAAATGAACACAAAACTATCCTTTAATCTTCTATAGCAAAGCTGAAATTTGGCTGTAATATTTAAAGAAAACTTTATTAAAATCTGGCTAATAATACTAGGGAATTACAGAGAAGCTTGCAGCTGACTGAAGATGGCTTCTCCACAATTTCGTGTTCTCTAGGGTCTGTCTTGCGATGCTTCCCATGGTGGGATGTGTTGGCCAGTGTATGGGGATGAGGCAGAAACCCAGGCAACTTCGGCACATCTTCCTGAAATGTCATTATTATGTAACACTTTGGATTAGGAAGTTACAACAAAAGGAGATAAGTTAGCGAAATTCACTTGAAATGATACTGTAAATAATTTTGTTATTGAAAGGAACAAAAATAATGTATCAGTTTTTAAAACTCTATAATTTACATCTTCAAAAAGATAGACATCAAAGTATTCTTGGGCCTAATTTTCTTAATTTTTTTTTTTTTTTTTTTTTTTTTTTTTGGTTTTGGGGAAATGTACATGGAGCTTGGAGTGTAACTATATTTCTCATTCATTGACTAGAGCTACTGGAATGATCAGTGCTTAATCTGCCCTCTAGATTGGCTAGGAGTTTGACTCTTCATTGTTTCCTTTTATGTATACAAGCTTAAATACTCTCCCCACCTCCCCCCCAGGTTTGATTTTTGCCAAGCATCAGAAGGAAAACGCCCATCTGAAAATCTTGGTCAGGTATTATTCGGGGAAAGAATTGAACCTTCGCCATATAAGGTTTGTATTCACTGTTACATAGAAGTTATTTAGTTGCTGCTTTCTCTTTTGTTCCTTTATTTTGTCTTGTCTTGTCTTTTTTTCCTTATTTTTTTCTTACGGAAAAACCTGAGATAACTGTCATGGCTAAGGAGGATTTCATTTCTCTTTTACCTCTGGAAATAATTTTTTTTTTAAGATTTTATTTATTTATTTGACAGACAGAGATCACAAGTAGACAGAGAGAGGAGAGGAGGCAGGCTCCTTGCTGAGCAGAGAGCCCGATGCGGGGCTGGATCCCAGGACCCTGGGATCATGACCTGAGCCCAAGGCAAAGGCTTTAACCCACTGAGCCACCCAGGCGCCCCTGGAAATAATTTTTTAAACTCAACAGTTTGGAAGGATCCTCCTCACAATATGTCATGGATAAGTTTGTCTTAACGCACATTAATACCAGTCTTACAAATGGTAAGGATAGTACTCTGACCCCCTGCCTTACCTTCAGAGGGACCAGAAAGTCATGAAAAGTGGCCCCAGCAGCTCCTCTTTTCCTTCCCCCCTTTTCAGACATGATTCGTACATATTATACATATAGCCTCTGAACAAGTACAGCACTACTTGGGCTCCCCTGTTGGGTTTTGGGGCGCTAGCCTTTCTCTTTTGACCTTTGAAATTATGTTTGGAATGTTCTCAGTACATTTTTAAGACATCAGTTAAACTAAACTAAGCACAATGTAAGATACTCCCTTCAATATATACGTCATCATCACCCAGAATTATTCTGCCTTTTAAATCTCTTAACACTTACCGCCTGTTTTCCTTCCACATTTCATGGTCCCTTGTTTATTTTATATCTGTTCTCCTGCTACACAAAGAATAATACTCTCATTTACAAAAATTAAACTTGTTCGTAATAACAGTGTATCGCCATATAAAAACTTAAATGGGACAGAATAATACAAAGTGAAAAGTAAGACTGTCTTTCCCCCGGTTTCACATCACAATTTTTTGTTAATCTTCCCTGACATTTTCTATGCACTTACAGGCATATAGAAATACAATTAGATTTACTAATTTATGGTTTAACATACTCTGTACTGTACATCTTTCCTTTAACTCTACTTTGGGCTTCTGTCTGCATGAACACATTTGTTTTAATCGCTGTAACTTGACTCCCAAGTTTTATTTCCCAGCCTGATCCCTCTCTCAGGCTCATCCTTGTCTTCTGGGACTTAGACCCCACGGTTAGCTCCCTTCTCTGCTTCCTCACTGGGCACCGCCGTCTGTTTTTCTTGGTGCTTCTTTGCACTGAGCATCTGTCCAGCAAATCCGCACACCCAGAGTGGTTCCCCTACCCATCCTAGTCCCTCTAGCACTGTACTGCACGGTGAAGCACTGGGAAAAGACAGAGTTCGCAGGTCAAATCCACATAATTGTACAAGTTTACAGTTTTCAACCATAAGTCCTCTTAAAATATTGCAATTTAAAATTTTCTACCCTAAAGATGCCAGTAATTTAAAATTTTTTCAAGATAGGGGCACCTGGGTGGCTCCATCAGTTAAGCATTGGCCTTGGGCTCAGGTCATGACCCTGCATGGGGCCCCCTGCTCAGTGGGGAGTCTGCTTCTCCCTGTGCCCCTCACCCTGCTTGTGCTTTCTTGCTCTCTTGCTCTCGCTCTCAAATAAGTGAAGTCTTCAAAAAATTTTTTTTTTAATTTTCAAGGACAGAATGGAAGGCATATGGAGTGAAGTTATTGGGGGGAAAAGGTGCTCAAAGTGTATAGACATGGGTATTACTGATCAGGACAAACATATTAATTATCTAATAGCTTAATTGTATATCACTCCCTGATGTGATATTTTGAAAGATTACTTTGGAAGTTATTGCGTTGCTTTTATAGCAAAGGGTGATTTTCAGGCAGATTTATTAAATTATACAATCAACTTAAGATATTCCTGTGGTGTCTCAGCCCCATCATTCTGTTCAGTAATGCCTTTGCCTTGAGAAATGATGGAAGGGAAGAGTATCAGTAACATCTTCAGTGAGCTTGAGGGACAGCAGGAGTTTCTTGTAGTAAACAACCCATAACAGATGGCCGATAAACAGAGGGAAGGCCAATAAAATATTCAGAGTCCTGGAGAAGTTTTGTCCCTTTGGGGTGGAATTTAAAGACAAATTACTTCCATCCAGGGTATATTTATTTACAGGGAAAGACATCCTTGCTTATGCAAAGGATCCTTCTTTTAGGCCTACTGCTGTGCAGATTTAATTTTGAATCAGGAGTTGAGGTAAAACAGAACAGGAATGCTTCAAAATGAAGAAAGGTGTACATCTCACATTTTCTATGAGTGTCCTAGAATTTTTTAGGATCGAAAACAAAATCTTTTAGTCCCCAAGCTTAAAGTGACAGAACAGGCATTTCTTAAGACCAAGGCATAGGCAAACAGAAGTACGAGGCTGAGACATTAGATTTTTGTCCAAGCCAGCCATAAATGTATTGACCCATATTTTTCAGTATTGATTCTTTGTCCTTTATTTTCACAGAATTTTGTCTTATTTGAGATCTGCAGTAAAAAAATAGTAACAACCAGAAACAAAACAAAACACCAAATCTGCTTTTCTGTCTTTTATTTATGAATTCTGTTGAGGTCAGAAAAACAGCAGTGCCAGGTTGTGTGTGTTTTGTGAAGCTGGAGCCACATTTCATCCCAAATCTAACCAAACATACTCATTCCCAGGGTTATAGAATCTCGTCTCAAGTCTAACCAATCATCCTCACTTATTTATTCAGTTTACACGTTTGTTGCAGGCATCGTGGTAGGTGTGGCCTACAGCAGAGACCAGAGACAAAAGTCTCTGCCCTCATGGATCTTATATTCTGATGATGAGGAGGAAACACATGAGTTTACTAAAATATGTAGTGTATCAGTTGATGATGGGAAAACTATCAAAAAATAAATCCAGGAAGGTGGATGGAGAATTGGCAGTTTTAGATGAGCCAGCGAAGGTCTTGCTGTGAAGGTGACATTTGAGCAGAAGACCTGAAGCAAGTAGGGTGGTGAGCCACGTGAATATCTGGGAAAATGTTCTCCGAAGAAAGCAGCAAATGCAGTGGTCCTAAGGTGTCCGCTTGCCTGGTGTGCTCAAGGTACAGAAAAAAGTTGGTGTAACTTGAGCCAGTGAACAAGATTGAGAATAGCAGGGAATGAGGGCAAAGAAGCAGTGGAACCACATCACACAGTATCTCATAGGCCACTGTAAAGACTTCGGCCTGTATATCTGAACAAGATGGCTAGCATTGAAGGGTTTTGAGAAGGCTTAGATTTTTTTTTTTTTTTAAGATTTTATTTATTTATTCGACAGACAGAGATCTACAAGTAGGCAGAGAGGCAGGGAGAGAGAGAGGAGGAAGCAGGCTCCCCGCTGAGCAGAGAGCCCGATGCGGGGCTCGATCCCAGGACCCTAGGATCATGACCCAAGCTGAAGGCAGAGGCTTTAACCCACTGAGCCACCCAGGCGCCCCAGAAGGCTTAGATTTTGATAGGCTCTCTAACTAGGGCTGCTTTGTTGAGGATGGACCATGGGAAGGAGAGCAAGGAGAGAAGAGGGGAGACTGGTTAGGAGGCTCTCGAAATCATTGAGATATGTATGACCTGATAGTAGCTCAAACCATGGGGTAGACAGGTGGGTATTGTGAAGTGGTCAGACTCTCCAAAACTGGTTAACATTTTGAAGTTGGTGTCAGTACAGCAGAATTTGCTGAGGGGTAGGGTGTGGGGTGTGGACTTTGTTTTTTAGAACGGGACAGTCTCTGGGAAGAGCAGGTTTGAGGGGAATGGGAAATTAGGCATCTAATTAAGGATGTGAAGTAAACACTTGATATATGTGTCTGGAATTTGGAGGAGGGGTTCAGGCTAGGTACATACATGTGACAGTCATCATCAGTGTGTAAATGGTATTTGAGCCAGGAATTGATGAGATCCCCAAGGGGAGAGTGGGTATAGATAGTAAAGAGAAGGATTCCAAGGATTGAGCCTTGGGGCACTTGGTGTTACTAGGTCACAAGATGAGGATTCAGCAATGGAGACTCTCTCAAAGTTGGAAGGATTACATGACTTAATAAATATTTATTATTATGATTAAACATCCTCACTAGTTTTGCAGTTGAACACACTGTTGACTCGCCTAAACCCAGAAGCATTGGATTGATTTGCCACTTTTCTTATAACTAGTATTATCTATCTCTGCTTAATTTAAATTTGGACACCTATCCTTCTGATTCCTTAGTATGTGTACTTTTTCTTTCATTTTCCAAGGTACCTACGAGATGCATATAAGGTTAAGAAAATTAAATTAGGGCTCCTGGGTGGCTCAGTGGGTTGGGCCTCTGCCTTCAGCTTAGGTCATGATCTCAGGGTCCTGGGAACGAGCCCCACATCAGGCTCTCTGCTCAGCGGGGAGCCTCCTTCCCCCTCTCTCTCTGCCTGCCTCTCTGCCTACTTGTGATCTGTCAAATAAATAAATAAAATCTTTGAAAAAAAAAAAGAATATTAAATTAATTGAACAAATATTGCTACATTTACAGAAGTAGCAATGCAGCCAAAACTGAACTCCTGGCTGACAGGTGGCAGCAGTGGGCTACACTTGAAGCATTTGCTTGTCAGCTGATGCACAAAAACCGGTTTAGGTGTTTTAATAATGTACAAAACAATGGACTACTTAAAAGTGAAACATACACAAGTTTTTTTTAACCACCTGTAATAAAGTTTGAGCATATTGAATGGTATACAATTATGGACTGTAGTTAGTTTATAAAGTAAATTACAGCCTTTAGAAAACAAGGAAATACATTTTTTAAATGAAGCCATAAATGGATCCTGATGAAATAAACTTGTGTTATGAAAACCATTATTTTTACACACATGAAATAAGTCCTGGACTCCAAAATTGGAGGAATCCTTCATTTTTTAACTTTTAAATTACCAATTTTTTAAGCCTTACATTTTGCTTCAATTTTATTGTTAAATAAGATCCTGAAATTTGACAGCCTTTTCAAGTGTGAGTAAAAAGAATCATGTTTACCCTGATTTTAGACATCGAAGCCTGACTTTTTCTTGTATCATTACAGTCTATTACTCACTGCTGAATCTCTCTTACCTGGCACATAGGGCGCTTAACAAATATCCATCAAATGACTATATGGACTAAAAACATGTCTGCTTATTACTAGAAAAACTGATGTTCTGTTTTATTCTATGTGTAGTTTTTTTCCCCTTCTAGGATTCAGTTACATTTAAAAGGTGGGTGGATTGAAATTATTAAAAATAAAAATAAAAACTATTATTTATCAAAAGAAAAATTGAAATTTTTAGAGAAACAGTAAGATTAAAATTTAAATGTGATTGAGCAATGAGAAATTTAAAAGTCTTTATTATCATTATTAATGCACTGAAGTAATTTAGTGAGAGTAGTATTCATACTCAGGGCATAGGTGTGAAGGACCTAGATATTTTTTAATTTGCTTTTCACTTTATTTTAATACAGTTTACATTTAATAAGGAGGAGACCTGCAAGCTTGTCTGTACAAAAACGTATCATACAGAGAAAGCCGAAGACAAACAAAAGTTAGAATTCTTGAAAAAAAGCATGTTACTGAATTATCAACATCACTGGTAAGACATGGAAATTTTGGACTTTTGTTATTTTCCTTTCCTAGATGGCACCTCTGTTTCATTGAATGTATAAATTACTTCATTAACTCTACAAAATATAGCAAATCAATTGATTTCCCTTTTTTGTTGCTAGTAATAACATGAAGTATGACTTGTACTTGCCAAGGATTACTAAGGTTGATGGCTTACTGTATCACCTGAAATACTGTGATAACTAGCTTTATAATGATTCTTTTATAAATAAAATGTGACGTACATGTAGAAACTTGGGCAAGATGTATAATTACAAACCAGGCAAAGAAGAGTTGAAGGAAATTCAAGAATCTGGGGCTAAGATCAAAACATTAGTCAGTCTCGAAAATCAAGAAGCAGCTTAGGTTATTGACAGAGTAAGCCAAGAAGATCCTCAAATTGTGTTCTAACATCCCAAATAAGAATTTGAAAGAAAAAAAAAAGAATTTGAAGTATTCATTAATTTAGATAAGAAATTAACATCTTAATTAACTGTTCTCTATAATGGGTCGGTATATCAGCTAATACTCGGTCATTCTAATCATTTCAAAGGTAATATGGTTAAAAATGTCATGGCGAAAACCCTGCCAAGTTTCAAGTTTTTTAGGTAGAAAGTAGTTTAAGTTTGCAACTGACATAGCCATCGCAATTTATTGAGTCAGTTTCACTATCAAATGCTTTCTAACTTCAGAAGCTATTTTAAATGATTTATTCCTGTTGTCATATGCATTCTGGCATCAAAACAGTACCTATGTTAACTGTATCATCAATCAGTTAAAAATATTTCTAAGTACTTTACTGTGAGGAAGCTACTGAAGAAGAGGCGCTTCTGTTACCTTCAGGAGCAAGCCTCTCCGCGGTCTGCGTGTTACACTCATTCGGCAGTTACGTAGTGTGCTCACAGTAGCTTAGAAGAAAAAGCTCTTGGTTTACTAGAAACCAAAGAAATGAGGAGATTTCAAGTTCCTATTTGCACTGAGGGTCAAAGGAGGAAGGAGCTGACACAGGCGTCATCAGGCCAGTTTCCTTCCTTAATCTAATGGTGCCCTGCTCTGAAAAACCTGTTCCTCTATGGTTTAGTAGACTGAACCAGATTCTATCCATCCCGCCAAAAGAGGGTGAATCCCCCAATCACAGACTAGTTCATGGAGGGGAAAGTGACCCAAGGTTGCCCGTCCTTGGGACTTTTTTGTTCAGTGTACATAGAAGGGAGAAGGGACAGAATGACAGGCTCCAAGCATAGTTTTGAACCATGGGATCTGGGCATGTCAGTCTGAGATCAGTGGTTCCTAACCAGAGGAAGTACATGAAGACAGTCTTTCTGTTCACTACCTCCAGCACCTTATGCTTTTTAGAAGAGGCAAAACATATGTAAATTAGGGCCCCACATAGAATAAAGGCATTTGTCTTTGTTCTGGAAGAAGAATAATGTCTGGAAGAATAATAATGATTATGCTTGAAAAGCTGGCTCTTTAGACCCTTTTCTAAATAGTCTACATTTGAATTCTGTATAATGACTCAATACTGCGTTTATTTTTTTGAGTCAGTACTACTTTAGAAGCAAAAAATAAAATAGGTTTCAATGCTTTTTGATTACAACACAAACTGGTAAAGACCTAGTTAATGTAACACCATGTGTATAAAATAAAAAACAGGTTACTCAAAATGTAAGTGTTTTACTTGAAGTAGATGCTATTTATCAAACATCAAACATAGTTTAAGTTTGTTTTCCCGTGATCTTTTCCATGGCCTACAAGTATAAAATAACAGTACTTTTCTAGATGACTGATCCAGGTCCTTTGCTTAAAGCATAAGTATGCTTTTGTTAACTACATATGAAAAAGAGAAGGGCTCTGGGTACCAGGTCTATCCCAAAAGAAGTACCAAATATTATAGTAATCTAAGCAGTTGATATTTTACTTATTTTTAGCTATTCTACCCTATGTTCTTGGGATACTGCGGAGAGGCTTGCTCCTAAAGGTAACAGAAGCACCTCTTCTTCAGTAGCTTCCTCACAGTAAAGTACTTAGAAATATTTTTAACTGATTGATGATACAGTTAACATAGGTACTGTTTTGATGCCAGAATGCATATGACAACAGGAATAAATCATTTAAAATAGTTTCTGAAGTTAGAAAGCATTTGATAGTGAAATTGACTCAATAATTTGTGATGGTGGGGCGCCTGGGTGGTTCAGTGGGTTAAAGCCTCTGCCTTCGGCTCAGGTCATGATTCCAGGGTCCTGGGATCGAGCCCCGCATCGGGCTCTCTGCTCAGCAGGGAGCCTGCTTCCCTTCCTCTCTCTCTGCCTGCCTCTCTGCCTACTTGTGATCTCTGTCAAATAAATAAATAAAATCTTTAAAAAAAAAATAAATAATTTGTGATGTTGCAAATTATTTAAGTTGCAAGATGTTAAGTTGCAAACTTAAACTACATTCTACCTAAAAAACTTGAAACTTGGCAGGGTTTTCGCCATGACAGTTTAAATCATATTACCTTTGAAATGATTAGAATGACCAAATATTAGCTGATACACTGACCCATTATAGAGAACAGTTAATTAAGAAGTTAATTTCTTATCTAAATTAATGAATACTTCAAATTCTTATTTGGGATATTAGAACACAATTTGAGGATCTTCTTGGCTTACTCTGTCAATAACCTAAGCTGCTTCTTGATTTTCGAGACTGACTAATGTTTTGATCTTAGCACCAGAATCTTGAATTCCCTTCAGCTGTACTCTGCATGGTTTGTAATTATACGTCTTGCCTAAGTTTCTAGATGTTCGTGACATTTTATTTATAAAAGTATCATTATAAAGCTAGTTATCACAGTATTTAAATTTTTTAGGTTCATATTCAGAAAGGGGTCTTTAAAGATACTTTAGTGAGTTCCAGTCCTGGATCCTAGCAAGCTAGCATGGGAGGGGAATGATAGGCTGTTTTTAAAAATCCAAAATCCTAACAGTGTAAATGTACTCTTGTTAAAACTACAGAGAGTAACTTAAATGCCACGTTTCCTTGCTTTTGGCTACAATTTCCTGAGTACATTGTGGTGACATGGATTATTTCATTCTGATCAGAAACTCTGGGAATTTATTGGGGAAATGAGTTGTTAATAGATGAGGTTTCATTAATAGAAGTGTTTCAAATGCGGTCCATGGAATATAGAGAAAAATGGAAAGGAGTCCTTGATGGTAAAAAAAAAAAAAAAAAAAAATGGGCTGGTCATTTAACCTTTATCCTTTGAGTCCTTTTTCCCCCCCACTGTATCAGATAGAAAATAAGATTTTTAGTATTTTTGATGTTACAGATTCAAATAACTACTACTGCTAACTTACTGTCAGAATTTAAAGAATACAATTTTTAATTACTTCCTGACTTATTAGCAACACAGTAATAGAAAATTATGTTCTTTAAATTTTCTTACATTTATTTCCAAGTTTTTTTTAAATCTTCCTATTACAAGGAGAAGGTTATTGTGTTAAGGCATTATATAAATGATAAGCTTAGGATGCTTGCTTTTTAAAAGTCTAAATTGCTTCTTAATTTCTCATTTTATAACTAACCCTATAATTTTTATGGAGTACTTTCTCTACTATGATAACTTAAAGATATTATAATTAATATATTGCTAGCATCTATTCATTGATTGAACTTCATTCTCTATCTAAAAAATTAAAGCAATTAGAGTGATTGTTTAAGCCTCCAAAAAAATCTGATTTATTTTACATAGCATTGCTTTTATGCTCCTAATGTTTTATAGCCTTTTTCATGGGAACTACTAGCCTGCTGGTTGTAATAATAAGCAACTTAATAGTGTAGGTGATTCTAAAATTTGGTATATTGGGTACTATTAAATAGCATTTAAATGTTAAGAGACATGTTTTATTAGGTCATTAATGTACACCTTGGGTGCATATAGAATCATAATTTTACTTCCTAAGGCATACATTAATTAACAAATAAAACATGCCCTGGAGTGTCGTCTTAGGACTGTAATATAGCCAGTATATTTTTAGTGATTTTTTTAAATTTGTATCGTGTAGTGTGCTCTTGGCATAGGGGACCACATGCTTGGACTTTAATATAGCTAGACAATGCTACGGAACCTTATTCTTTACTTATTCTTTATTTTTCTCCCTTTTTTTAAAAGTTCTTTTTCACTATTTCACTTTTAAATTTTGTTTCTCTGGTTTTATAGCAGCATTTCTTTTATACATAATTTGGACTTACACAGCTTTAATGGATAATACTATAATTTTCACTTTTTCACTTGGCCCTTAAGTTGAATATATTTTCCCATCTTACAGTTACGTTCTTCTCCTTTTTATTGAATTACCAAGTAATGAAAGGACATTTGCTTCTATACTGTTCCATCACATTGTTCCCAAGGAACGCGATACATTGCTTTGTGCCCAACTTAGAGCTTTTGAGTATTTTGCTAAAGGTAAATTAATATTGTTAAATGAGCAACTGCAGTAGGTTAATTTATCAAATTCCCTTTTCTACATACATTTATAGTTTCAAAGAAGCTATAAAGTTTTTTCCTTCACTGTAGTGTATCAAATATTGACATAATGCTGTAGCTTATGAAATATACTACATCTTATCAAAGTTCTTATTGTAGTTTTGACATCTTAAGGCATTTAGAGACATTTAAATTTTATGAGCTGATAACAGTTTCGGGCACTATTTCTTAGTCATGTTTGACGATTTCTAACTTATTTTGTGCATAGGATTGTGGATAATATGCCTGTAACATGGTGTTACGATGTTGAAGATGGTCAGAGGTTCTGCAATCCTGGATTTCCCATTGGCTGTTATATTACAGATAAAGGCCATGCAAAAGATGCCTGTGTTATTAATGTAAGTTTGTGAAAAACTCTATGCTATTTTTTAAAAAATGTTTTTTTTTAAAGGATTCAGTCTTTACCTGGACAAAATTTGTTATATTCATTGGATGAGTACAGTTCAGATGTCCTCAAGCACAGCTACTTAGATCTTAAAGCTTGACCCAATTAACAGTGTATAAATTTAATTCTAGAACTAAACTAATTGAGATTTAGTTAGGTATTCACTGAGAGTGTCTGTTATATGCTAAGCATTATGCTAAGGGCTGGGACTTTGTATGTTCTGATGCTATTCAAAGTCACATTCATAAATCTTACATATATTTTTTAATAAGTAGATTAGTGGAGTACCAGAAAGACCTCATTATAAGTTCATGAAGTTTATATTATAAATTTAAGTCCATAAAACATTATATTGCAAAAGTATGGTATTATAACTGTTTTTAAAAGGTAAATGCCTTTATGACCCTTCCTTTCTATTTAAAAATGGTAGGAAAGTGAGGATGTTAATACAGAAAGTATTAAAATTATTGGGAGTATATATTAAATGTTGTGTAATCAGGTCAGTCAGATTTAATATCTTAATATGACTTGATGGTAGAAGTGAGCATAAGCTTGATCATGAAACTGATTACATTGGCTAATGCTTTTGGGAAAATTGACCAGAAACACTTGAATCATTTATTGGTTTAGTCTGAAGTTATAAAACTTGCAAGGAGGAAGAGTGTTGAAATGTATAAGATTTAGCATGCTCATAACATGTAATGTTTTAAAATTTATTTCCTTTTATCATAAGTGGAAAAATAGAAAATATTAGATGTGTTCTTTTTAACAGGTACCTACTTTTATGTAAGAATTAAAGCATTAAAGAAACATAATTTGTACTCTGCCAATTATTTTTGGTTTATATAGTTTAAGCTTAAATCTTAAACGTTTTTATGGGGAAGAATTAAAACTTTAAGCTCAAAATTTCCTACTTGTTGTGCCTCATTTTAAAGTTTTGTTTTGACTCCTGTATAGCCAGTTTTCTACCTTTAAGTTCTGTTCCACAGTCAGAATTCCATGAAAGAGATACGTTTTACATCTTCAACCACGTTGACATCAAAATATATTATCATGTTGTTGAAACGGGGTCCATGGGAGCAAGATTAGTGGCTGCCAAACTTGAACCAAAAAGGTAACTATACAAACAGGTCAAAAACTTAAAAACTGTAGGCATGCCTTCCGGTTCACTGGGAAGAGCATGTGGCTCTTGATCTTGAGGTTGGGAGTTTGAGCCCCACACTGGGTTTAGAAGTTACTTAAAGGAGGGCATATGGCTGGCACCTTGGAGCATAAAACTCTTGATCTCAAGGTCATGCATTCAACCCCCATTTTGGGAATGCAGCTTACTTAAAAAATTAAATTAAATAAAAAGAAATTAAAAAGTAAGTAAACGTAAGTGAAATTATTTCCAAAGAATAAATATTGGGGCCCAGTTAACTTTTTTCTTCTTTCAGTATTCTGACATACAATCTGGCATTTCAGGATTGATTTTACTAAAATTCTCTTTAGTGTGATTTGTTATTGAGTTCTGGGTTGTCCAGAGAAATCATACAGATATTTTTTTTCCTGTTATGGTAAGTGGTCAAACCAAAGTGCCTTTTTCTTTTGTTTTTAATCAGGAAGTTTTGACAGCTTTTCTGTGTCAACTTGGGAGTGGAGAATGTAAGTGGTTGGGACATTTTATAGTAGAAAAGCGTTGCCTCTAATATTTGCAACTTGACCTCTCATTGGAGGCCCAAATGAGGTGATTCTTTTTTTTTTAAGTAATCTCTGCACTCAGCGTGGGGCTCGAACTTACAACTCTGAGATCAAGAGTCCCACAATCTACTGACTGAGCCAGCCAGGCGCCTCCTCAAATGAGATGATGAGTGCTATTGTTTCTAAAATCTCCACACACTGTTAGATGCCTTTGTGTGACAAGTCATTGAAATTGGGTCTCTTCAGGTTGTCAGTATTTTTAGTATGAAAGTACCTGTCAGTTATTTGTGAGATCTTTTTTTGATTGAGTATTCCATTTTTTTTTAATGTTCTCCCCTCGGCACCCCAACCCTGCCATTGAACTAACCCTTTTCCCATGCCACTGCTGGGAAAGAAATGCATGCCGCGGTGCCTGCGTGCTTCAGTTGGTTGAGCCTGGGACTCCTGATTTCAGCTCAAGTCATGGTCTCGGGGTCATGGGATCCAGCTCTGTGTGGGGCTCCATGATCAGCGCCTGAGTCTGCTTGAGAGTCCCTCTCTCCCTCTCCCCCTCCTCCTGCTCTCACAGCACACACACACACACTCTCTCTCTCAAAATAAAATAAATAAAATCTTTAAAAAAAAATTCTCTCTGTCTCTCACTGCCCTTCCCCCATCTAACATGTGGTCTCTCTCAAAAAAAAAAAATGCATTCCATTATAAGAGAGCAGTTAATTTAAATTCCCTCAGTGTTTATTTTTGTTTGTTTTTTAAGATATGTATTTATGAAGATTTATTTCAGAGAGAGCCCACTTGTGTGAAATGGGGGAGGGACAGAGGGAGAGGGAAACAGACTCCACGCTGAGCAGGGGGGCCATATGCGGGATTTGATCCCAGGACCCTAACATCATAATTTGAGTTGAAATCAAGAGTTGGGTGCTTAACCAACTGAGCCGCCCAGGTGCCCCCTTTTTAAAGATATTTAGTGCTCTTCAAGTATAGTGCTTTTAAAAGTTTGTTTCAAATTTTGAAAAATTTCTTATACATACTTGTAACTAAGTTCCTTACTCATATAAAGTAAATATACCATTAAATGTGACATGAGTAATTTTGCCTTTGACTATAGTAGCATGGTAAAATATGTACAGAATCTGTAGTCTTTAACTTCATTTTTTAAAACTGTACTTTATCAACATCTTGCCAAAATGTTTCTTCCCACAGCTTCAAGCATACCCATATAGATAAACCAGACTGCTCTGGACCCCCCATGGATATAAGTAACAAGGCTTCTGGAGAGATCAAAATTGCCTACACTTACTCTGTTAGCTTCCAGGTGAGTTTGTTTGTATCTCTAGTATAACTCAGAAATTGATTTTAAATTCATACTACTTAAACTAATTAAAAATATTAATGATTAACCTTGTCACATAGACAAGCTTTTAATGAGCTGATTTGGAATAGTTTGTCAGTGCACCAAGCAACATAATCGCGCTCAAAACTAAGTTTCCGTTTAAATGAGAAGTGAATTGGAGAATTGAACCTGATTAAATGTTAAGTCAGAAGAGATACATAAAAGATTAAAGGTAGAAAATAGGCATAGAGAAGGGTATGAAAATGTCAAAGATTTATGTAGCAAGCATTTGGGAAAGCAACCTATTTTAAAGTCCAGATTAGTATAAACTTTAATGGAGAATTTCCTGTTAGTGGATGATTTATATAGGTTCTTAGGGAATTAAAGGGAGTGTTCTCATTAATGGAGAACTTTCTTAGGAGGAAAGTAAAAATTCACTTTATGAGAATCTGAGGCAATATTCTACCTCTACATTTTTTTTTTTTTTTTAAAGATTATTTGAGGGGGGAGAGAGTGCACGTGCCTGTTGGGGGGAGATGGATAGAGGGAGAGTCTTAAACTGACTCCACACTGAGTGCGGAGCCCCACTCAGAGCTCAGTCTCACCACCCTGAGATCACAACCAGGAGTCAGATGTTTAACCAGCTGCACTACCCAGGTGCCCCTCCACCTCTATTTCTAATAAACTGTTTTGGTGGTAAAGTATAGTTGTGATGTTTACTCTCCCCATATAGTCATTTTGCAAACCTAGTGCAATGAACACTATAAAATTTATTTCTGGGTAATAAGAGCTCATTGTGGGTGACACCTGCCAGATGCTCAGTACGACTCTGGTGTCTCATAAGTATCGATAGATGGCATCAAAGAGAATAAAAAATGAGTTATACCACTCAGTTTTCTGAAAGAAAATTAAAAAGTACAGCTCTGAGTTTTCATATCTAAAATAAACTTTTGTTAGTTAAAATTTAAAGCAAGACTTTAAAAAAAAATACAGGTAACTTGCTACTTTTAGGAATTTTTATTATTTGTTATTGCTGAATTGATTTTCCGAAGACTTGAGTTAGAGCTAAACTCTGAGACTCATGACTAATCCAAGTTATGATAATGAGAAATTATATTTGTTAACTGAATGGAAGGTCAAGCTATGAGTGGAAGTGTTTGGATTCTTAATATACTTTGTCAGCAAATGCTTATTTAAAGAGTTTTGTTTTATCTCCCTAGGAAGATAAAAACATCAGATGGGCATCTAGATGGGACTATATTCTGGAATCTATGCCTCATACTCACATTCAGTGGTTTAGGTAAGAGCACAGAGTTAATCCACTTCATACTCTGGGCTTACTCTGTGTTTTGTCCCTTTGAACATATCCTTCATTCTCTAATTCTCTCTAGTTCTCCGGAAGTCTAGACTTTTGAATTGGATAGACTTGTGTTCAGTCCTGGCCAGGTCACTGCAAATTAGGCCAGGGCACCCATTTATTCAGAGTCTGTTTCTTTATCTGGAAATACCTGCCTCACGAGAGACTGTCCCTGTGGATAGAAGGAGAATGAATGAAACAGAACGTTTGAGCACCTTACCTGAAATGGAAGAAGCCACTGCTCATGTTATGACTATTTTTATTATTATTATTATCATCATCATCATCATCAACAACGCATGACTCAAAATTTTTATCTGGAGAGTTGTTCATGGTGCCGTCACTCTCCTTTTTCTGCTTTGTTGACTACCTTTTGACGCTCAGTAACAACAGAGTAAATGTGTGTGTCATAAATTTCTTGAAGACACCGACCTTTGTTGGTCCCTGTGGCTTGTAGTGTATTTATTTGGGCATAGTACTTACTTAATCATGTGGACCACAGACAAAAAAATTCTAGTCCTCAACAGATTATGGTAAGATTATTATGAGAAGTATATAAAGTTCTGTATCCACTAGAAGGACACAGAACAAAGCTCATTGAATCTGTTGGATTTTAGGTCAGATTTTGATTGTGATCAATACGTTTTAATGTTACTGAATAAATATTTTAAAAAGGAAATAAAGCTGTAGATTAATCCTGAAATGTTTATTTCTACAGCATCATGAATTCCCTGGTCATCGTCCTCTTCTTGTCTGGAATGGTGGCTATGATTATGCTACGGACACTGCATAAAGATATTGCCAGATATAATCAGATGGATTCTACAGTGAGTGAAACATTTGACCCGTTCTTTGGTCTGCTAAGGATAGTCTTTATTTTGTTCTTTGGAAAAAGTTGAAATAATGGCTTTAGACAGAATCTTTCTTCTAAAAAGTTACCTTGAATTCACCTTTTTCAAATAAGAAAATGATCCTTAAGAATTGGTGTTCTCTAGTAGTGTCGCGCTCCAGCACTCAGAGCTGCACTGCTGACGGCCCCGTCTGTGTAGTGGACTGAGGCGGAGTGGGTGTCAGCTCATAGCTCCAGGTCTGTCCCTATTCCCACGTATGTGCTGTCAACTCTCAGATTTTCCATTCCCAGTCTGCACCCAGCTTGTGAAACAGCAAAGTTGAGTGGAAACACTCCCAGGCAGTTTTTGTGTGTGTGTTTAACTTTTTTTAAATTAATTTTCACTGAATTTTATGATTTCAACCTTTTGATATATTCAAAGTAATTTAATGTCCCAATCTCATTTATTCTCAAAACACTTCTTACATAATGTTATATACCTTTTATATTTTTTAATTGTATAGCAACTCAATAAAATTTCCACAAGAATTCCTAGTGACTTGTAATGAATACAAAACACTCAGATTTCATTGCTTTCTTTTCCCCAACTTCTTAGCCTTTTCCCCATAATTTTTCATCCTAATTAGAAAAAGAATATATTTATGTTTATAAGCTTTTAAGCATTTTATGCTGCATTCTCTTTTCCATTATTTTTACTGATTTTATTAAATATTTTATTTAAATAATTTCAAAATACTCTTCATAATTGGCAATTTCAAATGATTGATGAGGTAATGGTATTTTCTCCTTCATTTGTACCAAGGTGCTGTGGGAGCTGAGAGGCCATGGCACCCCTGTTTCCACTCTTGATCCCATTCCTTTTTCCTCCCTGACCGTAGTGGTCCGAGCAAGTCTGTTCAGGCATAATTCAGATCATTCACTCCTGACCACAGCCTCCAGTGGCTTCCCATTTCATTCAGAGTGAAAACCAGAGTCTTTTTTTTTTTTTTGGTTTTTTTTTGGGGGGGGGGGGGTTTAGGATTTTTTTTTTTTTTGAGAGACAGAAAGAGAGGCAGAGGGAGAAGCAGGCTACTCGCTGAGCTGGGAGCATGATGCGGGACTCGATGCCAGGACTCTGGGATCATGACCTGGGCTAAAGGCAGACACTCTACAACTGAGCAACCCAGGTGCCCGAAAACCAGAATTTTTACAATGATCTGTAGGCCCTACAGTGCCCCCTTAGAACTCTGCTCCAGCCATACTGGCCTCCTTGCTGTTCCTCAGATATGTCAGGCATGTTCTCACACCTCCGGCCTTTACACTTGCTTTTCTCCACCTCAGATGTTACTTACTCCCTCATGTATTTACATAGCTCCCTGACCTACTCGGTCATTACTGAAATAGGATCTTCCCAGTGAGACCCTCCTGACCATCAGATTAAAATTACACCTCCTTGGCCCCATACACATCCATACCTTCTAAGTTTTCTCTGGAGCACTTATCACCATCTAATGTACTCTATATTTTACTTACTTGTTTCGTTAATTATCTGGCTTCCCAGTATGAATATATATTCAAGAGGGATTTTTCTGTTTTACTCACTATAGTATCTCTGGTGTTTTAAACAGTGCTGTGCCTTTATAGTTGGTGCTCAGTAAATGTTTGTTGAATGAATGGATGGATGAGTCATTCTTTGATGTACTAGCCTCCTTGATGCATTGCTGGGCTCGTGATAGGTATAAAGGTATCCAAGGATTATCTTCCAACTCTAACCTACCCCTCCCCCCGCAAAAGTGAGCTGAGACCAGAGCGGGAAGCAATGCAGGCACAAGAGGATGGAGTTTTCCTTTGAGTCAGTCCTTACATAAAGTCTCTAACCAGCTGGGAGACTAAACCTTGGGTCAGTACAAGGGAGTTAACCTGTCTCCTCCTATATTAAGCATGGATTCTTGAAGGGGAGAAAAATGATTCTAGGTTAGTAAGTGCCTTCTGATTCTTGTCAGAATCAAGTAGAAAATCCTTTGAGGTAAAGTCTCCCAAATTTAGGTTTGTAGAATTCCCCCAATTGGCGCCTGGGTGGCCCAGTTGGTTGAGCATCTGACTCTTGATTTTGGTTCAGGTCATGATCTCAGGGTCATGAGGTCGAGCCTCATGTTGGGCTCTGTGCTTGGCGGGGAGTCTGCTTTCCCAAGTCTGTCTCTTCCTCTTCCCTCAAACCACCCCCCTTCTCTATAATAAATAAATAAGTCTTTAAAAGTGATCTATTAGAAATGCACAAAAATCTACATTAAACAACAAGTTTAGAACCCCCCCACCAAAGATTTCAGATACTACCAACTCTTAACTACAGAGTATAAAGTGTTTGAAAAAATAAGAGGAATATTTAGACAAAGGAAACACAGTATGTCCCAAGCAGAAAAAATAAAAAGAAATCCACATCTAAATCAACCATGACAAAACCATAGAACACCAGAGGAAAAAAGATCTTAGAATCAGCCAGAGGCAGGGGGAAACTTGAGCATCTGCAAAAGAAAAACAATTAAATTGGAAATGGAAGCTCAGAGATAAAACATCTTAAATCAGTCAGAGATATTAACTGTTTACATGGAATCATGTACCCAGAAAAGGTATCTTTCAAGAATAAGGGTGAAAGACCTTTTTCAGGTGCACAGAAGTAGTGCGCCACAGACCGTTACTGAAGGAATATCCATAGAAGTAAACGTGAGCCGCAAATCAGTCAATCCATTGATCGATCAGACCTGAAGAAATTTCTATAGAAGGACTTAAGCAGAAAATAAATAAATAAAAACCAATCCTAAACAGATATTTAGCAAGATGGGTGAACAAAAAGATTCCAAGTAAACATTTTCTCTTTATAATAATAGTCTAAATTTGGAGATAGGGTAAGTGTGTCAGCAGAGAAAAAACAAATTTGATGTATAGTATTGGATGAAGTGGGTGGCCATCTGGTTAAAAAATAAAGTAGATTCCAGCCTTATTCCTTATGTTAAATGAAAATGTAAAACTATAAAATACTGGAACACATGAGAAGTTATTTTTAAATCTTGGAGAAGGGTAGAATTTTTTAAGTACCACAGAGAGCCAGAAGTTATAAAAGAAGTGATTGCTCTATGATTACATGTTTGAAAAATTTGGATAGGAAGAAATACCATTAAAAAGTCAAATAGGAAAATATTTAACATGTATCACAGACAAAATTAATTCCTCATAAATAAAGAAATCTAAAATCATTATGAAAACAATCAGCAGCCCAGTAAGAAGCGAGGCATGGCACATGAAAAGAGAGTCCATTAAAAGGAAACACAAGGGACACCTGGGTGGCTCAGTCAGTTAAGTGTCTGCCTTTGGCTCAGGTCACGATCCCAGGGTCTTGGGATCCAGGCTTGAGTCCCGCATCAGGCTCCTCGCTTGGCGGGGGGCCTGCTTTTCCCTCTTCCTGCAGCCCTGCCTCTTGTGTGCACGTGTGCTCTCTCTCACACTCTCTGACAAATAAAATCTTCAAAAAAAAAACCACCACACAGATGGTTCTTAAACATATAAAAAGATGTAGCATCATTCATAATAAGAGAAATGCAGAATAAAACTGCAGTGCAAGGTCGTTTGCTCCTCTGGCCCCCTGGCAGAAATTAAAATGTTTGATCATGTGTTGGGGATTGAGGACATGAGCACTTTGATACATAGTTTATGAGAATGTATATTGGTGTAACTTACGAAAGCCACTTTGGCAGTATTTGTTTATAATATAAATAGTTTGACCCAACAATTCAGTTCTTAGAAACTAACTTGGATGCAAAAGTTTTTATTACTACTGCTATTTTTTATTTTAAAACTACATTATTCCTTGTTAATAATAACTAAAGATTTTAAAGAAACACAAGTACGCATTAATAGGGGACTGATTTTATCAGTTATAGAATGTCCTTGCAGTGGAATACTGTGCAGTCATTAAAAAGAATGAGGTAATTCTATATCTACAAAAGTGGAAGCAGTTCCATGTTATTATTAGACTAAAACAGCAAGTGTGAAATAATGCATATAATATGCTACCATTCATGCAAAATGAGAAAAGGTGTTCATGCATTTCCTTATGTGTAAGTAGAGTATCTCTGCAAGGATAATAAGAAACTAGTCACATTTGTTTTCTCCAAAGAAAGGGGACTTGGCCCTTTATGGGAAACTTAGTTTTCACTTAACTCTGAAATTTTTAGTGCTTTTTCAGTTAAAAAAAAAAAAAAAAAAAAAAAAAAAAAAAATCAGAAATGTCCCTCATCTGTAATATTGCGCCACCTAAAAGAAGAGGTGAATGTACTTTTTCCCCCTCATACTTTTAATGTAAACATTCACAGAAGCGCAGAGATTAATATACCCATCACTGTGATCAAACAGTTCTCAGCTCATGTTTAGTCTTTTTTAGAATCCCACCGACTCCTCTCTTTGACTTATTTTGAAGCCAGGCCCTAAAATAATTTTATTTTATCCATTTAGAGCCCATGTACTTTTTTTTTTTTTAAGATTTTATTTATTTGACAGACATAGCAAGAGAGGGAACACAAGCAGAGGAGTGGGAGAGGGAGAAGCAGGCTTCCCACTGAACAGGGAGCCTGATGCAGGGTTTGATCCCAGGACCCTGGGATCATGACCTGAGCTGAAGGCAGTCACTTAACCAGCTGAGCCACCCAAGTGCCTCAGAACCCCTGTACTTATAATAAAATTTCAATTTTGTACATTCCTCAAAAATGACCAAGTAGAGTATAATTCTCTGGTGTATATGGAAGTATTTTGATTTTTACTGTTGTCTTATATTACCATTGTAAGAGCAGGATAAGTACCTATATAAAAGTTACCATGTTTCAAATTTCAGTTGATTTATATTTACTAAAAAATATATTACCAATAGCATTGTCTGCTGCTCACAAAGATAGAAGTTTGGGAACTTGGGGTAGAGATGCATCCTGAGGAAATGTTGAGAAATGAGGCTGGAAAAGTAACGGGGCCCAGAGTCTGAAGGACTTGTAAGCAGCAGTTTGAAGGTCACAGGGAAACTCCTAAAGAATTTGAAACAGCACCGCATAGCCGCATTTGTGATGTAGAAAATCACTTTGAATGTTATGTGGAAATCATTCAGAGCAGGGCAAGATTGAGTCCAGGGGTGGTTATGGAATTCCCAGGATAGGTGGTGGCAGGAAAGAAAAAAGGAGCTGGACAGACAGGTACAGTGGGTGTTTAGAAGGTGGGATGGAATACTGATGGACTGGTTGACTGTGGAGAAGGTGGAAGAGGGAAAGAGAACAAATGACCCAGTGGTTTGGTCCGAAACACCCAGTTGTTTAAGGGACCCTGCTGGATGCCGTACTGAGAAGTAGCTGAATAGAAGCAAGGGCAGGAACTCAGAGGTCAGTGTGGCATATATTGCAGTAGCCAGCTAAGAGGTGATGACCTGAACCGAGGGCTAGTGTTGGGTTTTCCTGAAATATTTTGGAGGCAGAGCTGAAGATTTGTTTAAGTTGGACTATATTCAAGGTGTGAAAAAAAAAAAAAGGCATGAAGGAGGATTCCAAGGTTTGGGGAACCGAAGGGCTGGCAAGATGGAACTTTTACTACTAGGTGACCGGGGGCAGGGGGGTGTTGCTGCAGAAGGAGTATAGGTAGGGAGAGGGAATCCATTCAGTTGTGGATAATTCAATTCAGGATGCTTGTTACACAACCAGGTGGAACTGTTGATTAGTCAAATTGTGTATGTGTGTCTCGAGATCCGGGGACCAGTTAGGGCTGGTGGCAAACTTACTCATGTGCTCATAGCTAAGTCTACTCTACCCAGCAAAGTAGCTGTGAAACCTAATACCGTTCACTCATTTTGGAGATTAGTAAATGTAGATTAAGAATGGTAGAGTATGAGTAAAAATTAAGTCGAGTTGGATCATAAAACTTGACTAGAACTAGGTAAGTATCACATGATTTTGTTTATCTTTTTGAGGTTTCACAATATATTCTTATAGACCTTAACATACAACATTCCTTTAAAAGCAATTCAGAAAAACTATACTATACCTCTAGGAGGCAAACTTCATAAAACTTTGGATTTGGCATAAATACTAACATTTGTAAGTTTTAAAAAAAAAAGTCTCTATCAGCATATTCACCAGTGAACAAACTGTCTAGCTGTCCTGGTGATACCACATGTCGATTAAACAACTTCATTCCCTTTTTAGGAGGATGCCCAGGAAGAATTTGGCTGGAAACTAGTTCATGGTGATATATTCCGTCCTCCAAGAAAAGGGATGCTGCTCTCAGTCTTTCTTGGATCGGGAACACAGATTTTAATTATGACTTTTGTGACTCTATGTAAGTATTCAGTGAGAATTAGAAAGTAGAAAATACTTTTTCTAAATAATATTTGAGAACCAGTTTTCTGGGACACCTGGGTGACTCACTTGGTTAAGCATCCAACTCTTGATTTCAGCTCAGGTCATGGTCTTCCTCTGTCCCTCCCCCTGCTTGCGCACTCAAGCGTTCTCTCTCTAAAATAAATAGGTAAAATCTTATAAAAACAAAAAACACAGAAACCAGTTTTCCTAAGTGTAACTAGGCCAGATTGTTTTTAAGAGTCCTTTTGGCTTTTAAAGCACTTTTAAGAGTGCTTTGGCTGTACGTTACTTGGAGGCAGGGTTGGCTGTGCCAGTAAACGGACTTCATATCACCCTTACGACTGACTGCATAGAGACTAAGCCTTTATCACGGAGTTGGAGCTGAAGATGATGAGGTACCTAAAGGCCATCTGGGTCTGAGTCTGGGTGGCTTGGAACCAGGGTCATGCAGGTTGACTGCCACCCCACCAGGAGCAGTATGATTAGGATTCCAAGGTGTTTTTGGCTTCCACTGAGGGGAAAAAAAAAAAAGGAGAAGAGGGAATGGGACAGGAAGCTTTTTGTAGACCTTCCTCATCATGGAAGGATTTAGGAAGCAAGACCTTTCTTTCACTAGCAGTGTTCAAGAGAGAGCTTCCTACACACACACACACACACACACACACACACACACACACACACACACACA